>NC_135234.1:542696551-542996551 GCF_051348905.1 Ranitomeya variabilis
CATGCTGAGCTGGCTGTCAGTCAGTGCCAGGGCATTGTTACACCTGCTGCTCTCTATACACAGAACGGTGATTGAACCCATGCCAGTGCCACACCTATGACTAAAAGCCTGAGGCTGCCAGGTGGAATAAAGGTCATTTTCTCTCAGCAGTGGTGCTCTCAGTGCAGGTGCAGAGCAGCTTCAGAATTCTATTAATCTGTAGATGCAGGTTAATAACATTTTTTACATGATGGGTTCCCTTTAATGTCTGTACAGTGAATTGCAACCTCTGTTAATAGTTATTAAGGTTGAAGGAAGACTTTAAGTCCATCTAGTTCAACCCATAGCCTAACATGCCCTAACATGTTGATCCAGGGGAAGGCAAAAAAAACCCATGTGGTAAGAGTAAGCTCCACCATGGGGAAAAAAATTCCTTCCCGACCCCACATACGGCAATCAGACTAGTTCCCTGGATCAACACCTTATCAAGGAATCTAGTGTATATACCCTGTAACATTATACTTTTCCAGAAAGGTATCCAGTCCCCTCTTAAATTTAAGTAATGAATCACTCATTACAACATTATACGGCAGAGAGTTCCATAGTCTCACTGCTCTTACAGTAAAGAATCCGCGTCTATTATTATGCTTAAACCTTTTTTCCTCCAGACGTAGAGGATGCCCCCTTGTCCCTGTCACCGGTCTATGATTAAAAAGATCATCAGAAAGGTCTTTGTACTGTCCCCTCATATATTTATACATTAACATAAGATCACCCCTTAGCCTTCGTTTTTCCAAACTAAATAGCCCCAAGTGTAATAACCTATCTTGGTATTGCAGACCCCCCAGTCCTCTAATAACCTTGGTCGCTCTTCTCTGCACCCGCTCCAGTTCAGCTATGTCTTTCTTATACACCGGAGACCAGAACTGTGCACAGTATTCTAAGTGTGGTCGCACTAGTGACTTGTATAGAGGTAAAATTATGTTCTCCTCATGAGCATCTATGCCTCTTTTAATGCATCCCATTATTTTATTTGCCTTTGTAGCAGCTGCCTGACACTGGCCACTGAATATGAGTTTGTCATCCACCCATCCACCCAGGTCTTTTTAATTGACGGTTTTGCCCAGAGTTTTAGAATTAAGCACATAGTTATACATCTTATTACTTCTACCCAAGTGCATGACCTTACATTTATCCCCATTAAAGCTCATTTGCCATTTATCAGCCCAAGCTTCTAGTTTACATAAATCATCCTGTAATATAAAATTGTCCTCCTCTGTATTGATTACCCTGCAGAGTTTAGTGTCATCTGCAAATATTGAAATTCTACTCTGAATGCCCCCTACAAGGTCATTAATAAATATGTTAAAAAGAAGAGGACCCAATACTGACCCCTGTGGTACCCCACTACTAACCGTGACCCAGTCTGAGTGTGCTCCATTAATAACCACCCTTTGTTTCCTATCCCTGAGCCAGCTCTCAACCCACTTGCACATATTTTCCCCTATCCCCATTATTCTCATTTTATGTATCAACCTTTTATGTGGCACCGTATCAAAAGCTTTTGAAAAGTCCATATACACTACATCCACTGGGTTCCCTTGGTCCAGTCCGGAACTTACCTCTTCATAGAAGCTGATCCAATTAGTCTGACATGAACGGTCCCTAGTAAACCGGACTGTCTGATCTGGTTCTAATCAGATCAACACCAGAAGATCCAGTTCATCCTTGATGCAGCCTTTCAAATGTATTGCATTGCTTGAGTCCCTGTCTAATGCTATGTTGCAATCAAAAGAAAAAATATTATGAACGCAAGTTTAGCAGTTCTTTAGATTATTAAAGGGTTTGTTTAAATAGTGGGCACTATGGCCCCGATTCATAATTTGTGTGATTTTTTAGGTCACTTCTTTTTTTGTGTTGTGGTATTAGTTGCCATTTTTAGTGCCAAATTCATCATAATGACTCATGCAATTCATGAATTTGCACAAATTAAAAAATGGGCTTTCTTCTTGTCTTGAGCTATTTTTTTCTTTTTCACTTTTGATACCAAAGGTGCCATGTTGGCACCAAAAGTTGCAAAAATTATGCCAGCATTTTGGTGTATTTGCAATACTGAATATGGCTAGAATTGCTAGACTCTGTACACAAAGGAATTTTAAAAAACACTGGCCTGCACATATAAAATAGACTTTAAAACAGACTCAAAAAGAATAATGGTTTGGGTGAAAAAAAAGCGCAAAACATACAAAACTAGACAAAAAACATGAGGAAAAGCGATGATGAATCGGGGCCTATATAAGTTATTGCTGAAATGTCTGATATCAATACCTAGAAAAAGAAACAAAGAATAAATACTCGCTCTTTTCTTCAACTCATATTTTGGCACTCACGTGGTCTCTGGTCATCTGTGCTTCCTGGTTCCATTCCTGACACACACCAAAAATGGCAAGAGATGCCTGCTCAGCCAACCATTGGCTAACGTGACATTTCTACAGCCATTGATTGGCTGAAAGGACACTTCTCACCATTTCTAGAAAAAATAGACTAGCAAACACATGGTGAGTCCCTGAATGTGAGCTGTGGGAGATCGATGAGAATATTGATTCTTCTTTTTTTTTTCTAGTGTGTTTTTTTCTTCACTTAACAACCCCTTTGAAGTTTATATGAATATTACGGTTTTATACTTCACATTCATTGTTAAAGATTCCTTTGGAAAGTTGTACAAATCTCACATACCATTCTTTTATTGAATTGCTTCTCCTTTGATGCACATAAAAAACATAATTACCGTAAATATAATTTTATTTTCATGTTTTACATCTAATTTTAGTACCATAAATTGCATTGCAATCCCTACAGAATTAATTTGTGCAAAAGTGGATTTGAAAGTCATTGATCCATGAATATCTGTTCATCTTAGGAAAATATCTACTAGGGATGAACTTCAGAGCCACAAATCCCACATGCTTTGAACAGATAAATTAAGATTCTGTACTACAAGGTTTAGTTTTATCTGAATTGGAAACAAGTTTAAAAGATTATTACAACCTTTGTTGGGGACTAGACTGCAGTATGAGCAACTGTGCAACAGTGCAGTGGCCCAGATGGGTGATAGGATCCATTTCTGCTGCCAGGGCTTTCAATTGTACTGTCTGCACTTGTTCTTTCTTCACAAATCTGAGGTATGGAATGCTGTTTATTTATACTGATATACATTGTATTTGCTATTTTTGGTACATTGTTTTGAATAGAACGGTAGAAAAGAGAGTGAAGATGCCAACAAGGGCCACTGGTTTATGCAAGTATTATAATAAGTAGTAACATAATCACTATATGTAAAATGGCTGTACAGCTGCTCAGCATGTGTAATCAGCTCCCTGATGGAACCAATTAGGCAGCACCACTCCTTATTTAAACTCTATGTAGTCTGCTTGGAGTTGCCAATTATCATTTGATAGTTCTATTCATCTCTGGTCCTATTTCTGTGCTGATTTCCAGTATTTTTTATACCTGTTATTTTTCTGACAAGAGTTTTGTTTCCCAGTTCAGTTTCCGGTTCTGTTCTTCCAGTTACTGACCTAGACTCCCTCTTTGAACCAGAACCCTCTTCGTGGATTCAATCCAGGAGGTCCCATTGTAAGTTCAGCTCTCTGCATAGGGGTTAAAGGGTGAAGGCTAGGGATCACATGGACCTGCTAGATGGAGTGGCTAGTACTATGTGTATCTGAGGTGGCCTTCTTGAAGGCAAGGCCTCAGACAGACTTTACAAGAATGATACTAAGCTGTGTTAATCTATAATATACTGACCATACTGTATATATTGTGGGTTCAAGATTCTATTACAAAAATCACAATACATAAACTTATATTGTATCACCAATTTAAGCCAAGATATAACCACCGTTTAAATGAATTAGTGTTCCAAGATCTCAGGTATAAGTCTTCGAATGCTGCAATTATCAATATTAGTCAACTTTGCCTAGATACAGTACAAATGGATTACTAAATTGGAGGATGCAGTAATGGTCTGTGAATGCATTCACTAATGTTGTCATCGTTTTTTTTGTCTATTTGAGCCCATAGTAGTACCGTAATTATAATTCACATTTCAGAAAACTGGTACCTTTTATTTTGATAAATATGTCCCAGTAGATTTATTAGAGCAGATTTTTATTGCTCATTTGTTAACCAGGCTCAGAGCATAAATCACAAAACCTAACAATACATGTATTTTTCAGTGGGAAGAAGGAAAGGAATATGTCAGCATGGTTTGTTTGTCATGCGTTATTCGCCTAAACTAGTTTTTAACCACTTTGCACTGTACTAGTATTGCGCATGTCATTTCTCTCCCTTTAATGTGGGCTCTGGCGGTGAGCCCACATCTTTCCCGGGACATATCAGTTGTTTTGAACAGCTGACATGTGCCCGGAATAGCCAAGAGTGGAATCGCGATCCACCCGCGGTTATTAACCCATTAAGTGCTGCAGTCAAACTCTGACAGCGGCATTTACCGTGCATTTCTGGCCATCGGGCCGGAAGTCCACCCGCCAGTAACCTCCATCACGTGATCGCGGGTCACCAGTGGGTTGGCATAACAACTGGAGGTCTCCTGGAGACCTCTATGGTTGTCACTGCCACCTTGCTGTGAGCGCCACCCAGTGGTCGGCGCTAATAGCAAGTGAGTAATTCAGCTACATATAGGCGATCTGATCATCGCCTATATGTAGCAGATGCAAATGGGTGATGGCAGCTTCCAGTCTCCCATGGATACTATAATGCATGCCAAAAGTAAAAAAAGAAAAGTTTTTAAAAATCTTAAAAAAATTCAAAAGTTCAAATCACTCCCCTTTCGCCCCATTCAAAATAAAACAATAAAAAAAATCAAACACACATATTTGGCATCGCCGCATTCAGAATTGCTCAATCTATCAATAAAAAAAGGATTAACCTGATCGGTAAGTGGCGTAGTGAGAAAAAAAGTAAAAACACCAGAATTACGTTTTTTGGTCACCGTGACATTGCATTAAAATGCAATAACTGGTGATCAAAAGATCATATCTGCATAAAATGGTATTATTAAAAATGTCAGCTCGGAATGCAAAAAATAAGCCTTCACCCAACCCAAGATCATGAAAAATGGAGATGCTACGGGTATCAGAAAATGGCGAAATCATTTTTTTTAACGAAGTTTGGCTTTTTTTTTATCACTTAGACAAAAAAAGAACCTAGACATGTTTGATGTCTATGAACTCATAATGACCTGGAGAATCACAATGGCAGGTCAGTTTTAGTATTTAGTGAACATGGTGAAAAAAAAAACGTGTGGGATTGTACTTTTTTTTGCAATTTCACCGCAGTTGGAATTTTTTTCCTGTTTTTGAATACACAATATAGTAAGACCAATAGTGTCATTCAAAAGTACAAGTGGCCCGCAAAAAACAAGCCCACACGTGGCCATATTGACCAAAAAATAAAAAAGTTATGTCTCTGGGAAGAAAGGGAGCGAAAAACAGAAACGCAAAAACGAAAATGGGCTCTGGCACGAAGGGGTTAAAAAGTCGCAGATTTTGCAGAACATTACCAATAGTTAATCTAGATAGTAATCCCTAGAGATGTAATTAAAGATGGGGAAAAACAATCATTGATGAAAAGTCCTTGCCTTTAGCTTTGAGTAAAATTTGGCTCTTAAAGGGATCCTGTCACCAGTTTTTTTGCCTATCAACTAAAAATATCATCTAATAGAGTGTGAGCTATACATTCCCCAACTACTTGTGAAACCCCCCGACTCCCCATGAATCCCCCATAAGAACCTTTTATATTGCTCCCGCGCTGTATGGAAATATCCTAGGTCCGGTCCGATGGGCGTTGGTTCTGGCCCCTCTCCCCACCCCAAATCGGCGTGCTGTACGCATTCCATTCTGTGAATAGCATTGTTCGCATACAGGTCCCGTGCGGGCGCCTTCAAATTGCCTTCTGCACGTGCGCAGTATGCTTTGCCCAACTGCGGGCAAAGCCGAAAAGCATTAGTGCGCATGCACCGGTAAACTACGTCCCGGAACACAGCGAAAGACTTCAGGGACATAGTACTTCCGGAGCATGCGCACTAATGCTTTTCGGCTTTGCCCGCAGTTGGGCACAGCATACTGCGCATGCACAGAAGGCAATTTGAAGGCGCACGTGCGGGACGTGTATACGAACAACGCTATTCACAGAACGGAATGCATACAGCACGCTGATTTGGGGTGGGGAGAGGGGCCAGAACCAACGCCCATCGGACTGGACCGAGGATATTTCCATACAGCGCGGGAGCAATATAAAAGGTTCTTATGGTGGATTCATGGGGAGTCGGGGGGTTTCACAAGTAGTTGGGAAATGTATAGCTCACACTCTATTAGATGATATTTTAAGTTGATAGGCAAAAAAACTGGTGACAGGTTCCCTTTAAGTCAGTTGGTGAATCTGAAAGGAAGATGAACAGATCCGTTTACTTTCATCATTAAATTAACACACGGACATGTTTGCAGAAGTCAGTGTGTCTCTTTGTCCTCACTGTTTCTGAATCAATAAAAGTACGAAGAACTTCAGGACACAGTTTTTCATAGGTATACTTAGAGCAATTTAATTAGCTTACGTCCTTTCAGATAACATGCTTTGCTGCTAGTTTTAAGTATTGATGTTCATCATTATATATTATGATGATAAATTTATTCTTCAAATGATACATATAAAAAACAAGACACATTTTATTCTGATTCGAAGGAATATTTTTGGAAGGTCGGGCATAATCAATAGTATGAAACATTTAGAACAGTTCCGTACAAGTTCTACATAACATTCCATTCTGACATATAGACAGTAACACAACTCTCCCAATAATAAACCAACACAGACATATCCTCATATCAAAATGCAAAATTAACTTAAAATAATGTTATAATCAAACAAAACACTTTTCATGTATCATATATATAAAAAGAATTGCAATGGGCCAATGGCTACATGCAGATCAACAAAAGCAAAGTTAATTAGGATGATTGTATTTTTTGAGTTCCATGTATTAGTATGGCGGCTCCTTGTGCTGTTTAGCTACAATGCTTCTGGCAGCGAGTAACAACTGTGAAATTAAATCTTTATATACTCTCGGATTCTCCATCAAGAAGTTTATGCCGACATCAAAAGGCGCTGTAATATAATTTATTAAGGACTGTACCCTTTATTACTGCTACTTCACAGGAAGCAAGGCTAGAGACTTTAGGAAGGCATGCAAAATCCTTTACTTTATCGCTTCTAGCCTAAACTCATTTTTTGTGCCTTAGCCAGAGGTAGATGTTTTCAAGCATGAGAAAGTACATCCAAAATAGTACTTTTCGTGTTGAGCCATGTATTTAGTCTGAAAAATACCTTACACCTCTTTGTGTATCCTTTTATCCAGAAAGAATTGTAAAGCTTCCTTTTGTATTAACGATCACAGTAATGCACTTTTAGTGTTAACACAGTCCGGCGGATGCAATTTCTAAAATTTATTTTAAAATATTAAATGATTCTTACATTGTATCACAAATGTCTAGTGACACATGCACATGAGGAAATCCTGTTAAATAAGAACGCGGCAGTTATACGGTATATAGTTAGGCAGGAATGGTGGCATAGACTCTGGTGAGAAACAGGAAGCGGGAAGACCATTACTTTCTAACTCTTCAAGCCCTTTACCACCCAAGCCTGTTTTCACCTTCATGACCAGGCCAAATTTTACAATTCTGACCAGCTTCACTTAATGTGGAAATAATTGTAACAGGTCAATGGATTCCACTGATACTGAGATTGTCTTTTTCATGCCATATTGTACTTCATGAAAGTGGTAAAATTTGTTCAATATGAATTGTGTTTATTTGTAAAAATCAGTGATTTGGCAAAAATCTACTGTTTTGGCACACGGCAGGGCTCGGAAGGGAAGGTGCGCCATTTCACTTTTTGAAATGAAAATTTGCTTGAATCATTAGTGGATGCCATGTCCCATTTGGAGAGCTCCTGACATGCTTAAACAGTGGAAACTACCCCAAGCTACACCATTTTGGAAACTAGACCCCTTAAGTAATGTATCTAGATGTCTGCAGAGCACCTTAAACCCCCAGGTGCTTCACAGAAGTTTATAATGTTGAGCCGTGAAAATAAAAAAATCAAATTTTTCCCACAAAAATGTTATTTTAGCCCCAATTTTTTATTTTTACAAGGGTGACAGGAGAAAATGGAACACAAGATTTGTTGTGCAATTTATCCTGGGTACATTGAGTTCTTCCATATGTAGGGCAAAACTACCGTTTCTGAGCTCTGCTGTGCAGGAAGGAGTGATTATTTGAAATGCAGACATTGATGGAATGGTCTATGGGTGTCATTATAACATTTTATTTTTGCTTTGTCCCAATTAATTTACACATCACTGTACGGGTGTGTTACAGAATTTATACCATTGGGCTGTGAGCAAAAAATAAATACAATTTTACCACAAAATGTTAAATTTTTCACACATTTGCAGGAGCATTGCTATGCTTTGCAACTGTCAGTGCTGCACTGGCAAAAGTTAGATCATGCACTGCACATGATCTAACTAACTTGCTAGAGCGTGGTGACCCGGCTGTCATCATGATGACAACAGGTCAAGATGGGAACGATTGTGCCCTTGCGATTACATTACGGGGCGCCAATCAAAGGGCGGAGAGGACCCCCTCCCTCCGCCTGCCTTATAAATGCTGTGATCAATATCAATTGCAGCATTTTGGGGATTAAACCGCTGGGAGCAGTGTGGGCACCATTCCTGGCAGTGAGTGCCTGGTGTCAGCTTCTGTGTTCGCAAAATTGCTATGAGGTATCCATATGTCCAAGGTTGTGAAGGGGTTGAAGAGAACCTGGTAGCTGATACATGCTGCCTGATCCACAGGCAGCATGTATCAGACACTTGCAGCATGATTTCAGCCAAATATGTTTAATCCTGAAACACTGCAGCATTTCAGAGAAAAACATAGTTTAATAGCCACTGGGAACCAAGCCACATGGAAGACTAGTCAGACAGGCAGTTTCTTGCTGGCTTCTCTCCACCCACTGCCCTGGAGTGACAGGTCCTTCCATACATGCATGTTTAGGGAAAGACCTATCACTCATGGAGAGCGATCAGGGAGAAGCTGGCGGGGACCAACCTGTCTGCCTAGTTTCCTGTGCGGCTCAGTCTTCGGTGGCTAGTAAACTGCATTTCATTCTGAAATGCCATAGCGTTTTAGTGTTAACATTAGTGTTGAGCGATACCGTCCGATACTTGAAAGTATCGGTATCGGAAAGTATCGGCCGATACCGGCAAAGTATCGGATCCAATCCGATACCGATACCCGATACCAATACAAGTCAATGGGACTCAGGTATCGGACGGTATTCCTGATGGTTCCCAGGGTCTGAAGGAGAGGAAACTCTCCTTCAGGCCCTGGGAACCATATTAATGTGTAAAAGAAAGAATTAAAATAAAAAATATTGCTATACTCACCTGTCCGACGCAGCCGGGACCTCAGCGAGGGAACCGGCAGCGTTGTTTGTTTAAAATTCGCGCTTTTACTTGGTTACGTGAGGTCCCGGCTTGTGATTGGTCAGGGCGGCCATGTTGCTGGGACGCGGACCAATCACAGCAAGCCGTGACGAAATTACGTCACGGCTTGCTGTGATTGGTCCGCGTCCCGGCAACATGGCCGCCATTAACCAATCACAAGCCGTGACGTCACGGGAGGCTGGACATGCGCGTATTTTGAAAAGCGCGCGTGTCCAGCCTCCAGTGACGTCCCGGCTTATGATTGGTCACGGCGCCATGTTGCCGGGACGCGGACCAATCACAGCAAGCCGTGACGAAATTACGTCACGGCTTGCTGTGATTGGTCCGCGTCCCGGCAACATGGCCGCCATTAACCAATCACAAGCCGTGACGTCACGGGAGGCTGGACACGCGCGCTTTTCAAAATACGCGCATGTCCAGCCTCCCGTGACGTCCCGGCTTGTGATTGGTTAATGGCGGCCATGTTGCCGGGACGTCACTGGAGGCTGGACACGCGCGCTTTTCAAAATACGCGCATGTCCAGCCTCCCGTGACGTCCCGGCTTGTGATTGGTTAATGGCGGCCATGTTGCCGGGACGTCACTGGAGGCTGGACACGCGCGCTTTTCAAAATACGCGCATGTCCAGCCTCCCGTGACGTCCCGGCTTGTGATTGGTTAATGGCGGCCATGTTGCCGGGACGTCACTGGAGGCTGGACACGCGCGCTTTTCAAAATACGCGCATGTCCAGCCTCCCGTGACGTCCCGGCTTGTGATTGGTTAATGGCGGCCATGTTGCCGGGACGTCACTGGAGGCTGGACACGCGCGCTTTTCAAAATACGCGCATGTCCAGCCTCCCGTGACGTCACGGCTTGTGATTGGTTAATGGCGGCCATGTTGCCGGGACGCGGACCAATCACAGCAAGCCGTGACGTAATTTCGTCACGGCTTGCTGTGATTGGTCCGCGTCCCGGCAACATGGCCGCCCTGACCAATCACAAGCCGGGACTTCACGTAACCAAGTAAAAGCGCGAAATTTAAACAAACAACGCTGCCGGTTCCCTCGCTGAGGTCCCGGCTGCGTCGGACAGGTGAGTATAGCGATATTTTTTATTTTAATTCTCTTTTTTACACATTATTACATTAATGTTGTTGCGATACCCGATACCCGATACCACAAAAGTATCGGATCTCGGTATCGGAAATTCCGATACAGCAAGTATCGGCCGATACCCGATACTTGCAGTATCGGAATGCTCAACACTAGTTAACATATATGAGTGAAATCATTCTGCCAATGTCTGATACATGCTGCCTGGGGACCAATAAAATCCAAAAGTGTGATTAATAAAAGCAATAGACAAAGAATCAAATACAGTGTTTAGAAAAGTAAGAAAACAAATAAACTTCTTTGTGGAATACTACATTTGTATGACACAGAATAAAAAATAAACATAATTGGTATTGTTGCATACATAATGACCTATTCTATCAAATTAACAAATTATATATCCAGCACAGTGAATGACATATGAAAATCTAAAAAATAATGTAACAACAGCTGTTTTTCCTTTGCTAATAAAAAGTAATAAAAAAAATGAAAAATATGTTGGAATGTAACAAACACAGAAAACAAAACAAATTATTATGTTAACAAGATTTGTAATCTCTATGTAAATCAGTGGTAGATATCTGAATAAATAAATCTATTAACAAACTGAAACCCTTGAATCCAGATGTGGCAAACTTAAAGCATCATATTTTTTCACTTTTTTCATCGGAGTGGTAACACCAGTGTCTATTCCCTGCCCCTATTAAAATACTTACCAGCCACTGTCATCTGCTCTTCCTGATGCCGCTCTGGTCCTATTCCGCCGTCTTTTCACCACAGTTCCTGACTGACCACAATTTAGAGCTAATGGTCATTAGCTCTCAATGTAAGTCTATGTGCTTCGTTCTGGCCTCGTTCTGGCTCTCATAGACTTACATTGAGAAGTGACTTTCGGTCCAGCCAGCAAATACTGGAGTGATCCTCTAGGTCACAAGTAGCAGAACAGGACCATAGCAGTGCCGAGAATAACAGAAGATGGTGGCTGGTAAGTATTGTATTACAGGCAGGGAATATACAATAGTGGCACCACTCTAGAGGTGAAATGAAAAAAAAATGTCAGAGAGGTTATTTAAATATTAATATTGCTTTAAATTTTTTAACATACAGTATAAGTATTGTATAGAAAGTGCTTAGGCTTAAATTAGTAAATTAGTATAATTACCTTGAGCAATAAGCAATAAATGATCATACCAATGCAAATCAGGTGTGAGTGCTACAAATGTATAATATATTCCATAGTTCTCTAAATCACACTTACGTTAAACAGCAAAGGGGCAGAATACACGGAAATCTGACAACATAATTGCGATAATGACCCTATTTACTAACGGAAATAACCTATGGTGCCTCATTTATCAAAACTGTCTATAAGAAGAATTGTTTTTGATGCCTACAGCAGAGCACATTCAAGCATTAGTCATAGTGAGGGGATATTAGGAGGCTCGGAAAGGCGGAAGAAAAGTTCCCCCCTGGGTTAGGCTATATTGAGCAAATAGCAGATTATTTTTGCACCATTTGGGCTAATTATGGGGAAGATCTATAACTCTAATATGTTGCCCTTTTATATGACAGCATATTCTAGTGACAGATAGACTTGGAAGCAACGTTATTTTATCAGGGAGTTCAAAAACAGCTCATAGCATGGGAACGGTAACTAATGTATTCATAGTGCTGGTCTCGGAGGGAACAGAGACTGACAAGGTGGATTTGTTCTAAGGAGGGTCACTCCGCATATTCACTGTCTTACAACAACTTTCAGTGAAATTAGAGCAAAATGACCCACCTTGCCCCAAAAGATGGACTAGGATAGTGTTTACGCAGGGCTGACTTGGTTGTGGATTCTGGAAACAGGGACATTGTCCAAGCTAAAATTTGCAATGATATGAAAGCGTCCGAATAGTCCTGCAACTAAAATGCTTTTATTTCCCTTCAAGGTGAAGATAAATCTTTCTTAAGAAAATAACAGTTGTTACTTGCCCAATTGTAGGGTTTTAATTGGACAAATGACTCAATTTGGAGCTAAAGGATTGTACAGCTTGTCCCATAATTCTTTCAAAGCAAATATTTTCAAGTAGGCTCTGAAGAAATGACTCAAAGACATTTACTCACTAGATTGAAAGGAAAATTAATTTAGCCAGAGGCTGGACTTATACCATACCACAAAATATGACATTTCAGGATCCCAAAAACATGGACTTAGCTTTTCCTTCCACCTGAAATGTAGAATAATGCACTCTTATCTGCTGAGGGCCTGGACCACGTCGTACACTATGTACAAGGCCAATGAGCTGTGACATTTGCTTGGAGAGACAGCTGCAAAAATAGGCGACAAAACCTAACTTTTGTTAACGAAAAGAATGCATGTATATTGGAATTGCGAAGAGTAAAATGCCTGAGGGAATATTTTCATTTTGACACATTTTGTCATTTTAAAATTGCAAAATCTGATGTCAATAGTTTCCTTTCTTTCCTATAATGTAAAAACATGGCAGTGCAGCAACTGCTATAATAAACTGTCATATAAAAAGAATTGAAGGACAACATCTGCAAGGAATTTGTATGTTCTCCCGTGTTTGCGTGGGTTTCCTTCGGGTTCTCCGGTTTCCTCCCACATTCCAAAGACATACTGATAGGGAATTTAGATTGTGATCCCCAATGGGGACAGTGCCAATAATGTCTGCAAAGCGCTGCGGAATATGATGGCGTTGTATAAGCAATGCATGATAAATAAGTAAATGAACTGTACAGAGTCCATATATCAGGGACTGCACTTGCATTCTGCTTGGTACTTGTATAATAATGGTACTTAACTCACTTTGACAATGACTCAAATGCAAAATTCTTCCAGGAATATATTAAGTGCAGGTGCCACTCTCTTTTATCTATTCTCCTTGTATGTTATATAAAATTCTGCTCTCCTCTCGCATACCAAACTCTCTTTTCCATCTCTAAATCCCTTGCTGAAATCCATGCTTTACCTAGAACTGTTGAACTAACTTGTCTTGTGTGCAAAGACGCTACTTGATAAAATCTGGTGCATGTCTGGAAAATATGTTTTTGTGATATTAGTTTCTTTAGATTAATTAAATAATATTTGCATTTTCAATAGATAGTAATATTTATGCCATGGTCACCTAATATTTAAAGTATTATTAAAAAAAAACCTGGTCATGCCCTTTAACAGATGAGTTGTCTATTCTATAATATGTATACAGACTTCTGTTCCAAAAGCCAACCTGATTGAAAAAAACAGAAAGACCACACCACTGGACTCATTAGTGTGAAAAGACACTTCTTGATATAATCTGATGCAAGTAATGGAAAATATGTATCTTTGTGCCATTCGCTTATTTCTTATTAAAACCAAACATTGAAGCATTATATTTCCTTCTTTATAATTTGTTTTTATGTTCTGATATTAAATTTTTTCAATTTTCTGACCACCACTATGGGATTATCTAATGACTGCTGAAAAATGATCTCTACAGATAAAGGTAAAGATTTCAGATTTCATTTAATGTAGACAGTGCAATCGCCACATAATATTTAAGTAGCTTGAAAAATAAACATGGCTGGATAATCCCTGTAACGTGCATTATCTTAATATATACTTACCTTGTAATGTCTTCAGATCCTGTTCCGTCCAGATGTGTCCAGATCCCAGAATTCCAAGTAGCGGCAGTTCACCGACCTCCATATAGGGACACCCAAGTGATGGGACTCAATATGGTACCAGCCTCTTGCGCGGTACCACCAGCGGAACACCGTCGCACCACACACACTCACACACACACACTGTATACGCCGTACACACCACACACACACACAAACACTGTATACGCCATACGCACCACACACACACACACACACACACACACACACACACACACACACACACACACACACTGTATATGCCGAACACACCACACACACACCCATTTTATATGCCGTACGCAGCCTCTTGCACGGTACCACCAGCGGAACACCATCGCAAGCACGCCGCCACCGGGACCAGCTGAATGATTCACTGACCGCCACCATCTTTGTACAGGAGGAGCGCATGCGCAGTTTTAATGTGACCGCCGCTATCTGTCTGCACAAAGATGGCGGTGGTCAGATTTACTGCGCCTTCGCGAAATCTGTGAATTCAGTCTAAGAAGAATGGGGCTTATCTGCAATACAAGGCAGACTGGCACATAAGGATAAGCAATGTGCCTGCAAGCTCAATAAAGGAGGCCCCCTCTGTTCAGTAGGTCGTATCCCAGTAAACAAGAAACTGAAAACCGTTGTCTCGCCAGTGCTACCTAGTGGTGACCTCTCTGAAAGTTAGTATCTGACATCTTGAAAAGTCTGTTTTAAGTTGTCAGTCACCACATAGATACTACTATTGTCTTTATCATAGGCATTTTTTAAAATATGTTTTAGTTCTATTCCCATTTTGTAAATTTTACATAGTCGCTGTAGAGTCCGCTTAAGCTTTTTTTTTGCATTTCTTATCATATCTTTTACTTTTGTAATAGCAGCATCGCATTGTGTCTTCAGATAATTTTTTTTACCTACTTTTAAGTACAAACAACATAGTATGAAAGCATCTATAAAATGGTTGCCCAGATCTAATTTGACATTTATTCACAATGTGTATGGATGCCCTGACAGAAGTGGTTCACTGCACACACCTTTCCCAGTGTTTCCTCTCTGAAATCTGACAGTCTCACGTAATATATGTCACGCTCGCAGAACATCAGACTGTGTGGCTTTCTGCTCATATTACGTAGTTAACACAGAGGGATAATCTAATCAGGATAAAATGCGCAGTTTTCTAAATGGAAGTTGAAAATCGAGCCGGTAATTAGAAGCTTCTCGTACAGTACTTGACTGCGTGATTTCCAATCAGGTAGATCCACATGAATTACTATTAGTAGTTGTAGCGTTATTAGAGGGTTACGGGCAATGCTTTCAATACTCAAGTCAATAATTTATCGGTGTACTATGGTGCCAGAATACATCACGACTGACTTCTCACACCAGTCTTGTAGGCAAAGTGCCGGAGTGCTGTATGTCTCTTAATAAATGTTCCCTCTATCTTGGGTTGCACAACATCTGCACCAGCTCTAGCTTTTTGGTGTACATTATAGTACTTTTTTGTGCAGTGATAGATCATAACCTTTGTGCTAAATTCTACTAACTTTTTAGAAAAAAGTCCTGGGTCAATGATGAAGTGAAAAAAAATTGCAAAAACAGAAATCTGCTGTTCAAGGAATAATAAATGTATCCCTTTCCCTTAAGTGTCCTCTATATAAGGCAGGGGTGGGGAACCTCAGGCCCCACAGCCATTTACGGCCCTCGATGACCTTTTATGAGGCCCCCGAGCAGATTCTCAGGGACCGCATGCGTGGGCAGAGTGGTGTATTTTGATTGCCACCAGCTCATTAATTATAGTGCTTTGGAACAAAGCACTATACTGTTATTCCATCGTGGATAACTTCTTATTATAGTGCTTTGGCACAAAGCACTATATTGTTATTCCATCGTGGTAAACTTCTTCTTATTATTATAGTGCTTTGGAACAAAGCACTATACTGTTATTCCACCGTGGATAACTTCTTCTTCTTATTATTATAGTGCTTTGGAACAAAGCACTATACTGTTATTCCACCGTGGTAAACTTCTTCTTATTCTTATTATTCAGTCCGCACGTAATGCGGCCCGAACCGCTAAACTCACAGACTCCAGTGAGGTGTCATTTCGAAGCCAGCGTCCCCAAGAGGTGTGCTAAGTATTTTTCGTGTCGATCGGATTTGTAGTTTTTGCGCAATTTGTGTTTGAAAAAAGTCTTTCAATGCGTTTCAATGGAGAAATTTTCCTATACGTTTATAATGGGCTGGTTTCTGAGGCAATTTCTAAAAATAACTGCCACCTGGCTGATTAGCTCATTGATATGCGCAGTCAGACACAGTTACTATGCCAACGCCTATGAAGTCTACATCAGCTCACCAGGTCACAAGTTTTGTCAGATAATATCAGCTCTTAAAGTGACAGTACAGCACAATTCCAAACCACTATCCGTAGTCTTATGATTATTAGACTGTGGCCCGATTCTAACTCATCGGGTATTCTAGAATATGTATGTCCACGTAGTATATTGCACAGCCACGCAGTATACAGTGCAGAGCCGTGCAGTACACAGCGCAGAGCCGCGCAGTACACAGCGCAGAGCCGCGCAGTACACAGCGCAGAGCCGCGCAGTACACAGCGCAGAGCCGTGCAGTACACAGCGCAGAGCCGCGCAGTACAAAGCGCAGAGCCGTGCAGTACACAGCGCAGAGCCGCGCAGTACACAGCGCAGAGCCGCGCAGTACACAGCGCAGAGCCGCGCAGTATAAAGCGCAGAGCCGCGCAGTACACAGCGCAGAGCCGCGCAGTACACAGCGCAGAGCCGTGCAGTACACAGCGCAGAGCCGCGCAGTTTAAAGCGCAGAGCCGTGCAGTACACAGCGCAGAGCCGTGCAGTACACAGCGCAGAGCCGCGCAGTATAAAGCGCAGAGCCGTGCAGTACACAGCGCAGAGCCGCGCAGTACACAGCGCAGAGCCGCGCAGTACACAGCGCAGAGCCGCGCAGTATAAAGCGCAGAGCCACGCAGTATAAAGCGCAGAGCCGCGCAGTACACAGCGCAGAGCCGCGCAGTACACAGCGCAGAGCCGTGCAGTACACAGCGCAGAGCCGCGCAGTTTAAAGCGCAGAGCCGTGCAGTACACAGCGCAGAGCCGTGCAGTACACAGCGCAGAGCCGCGCAGTATAAAGCGCAGAGCCGTGCAGTACACAGCGCAGAGCCGCGCAGTACACAGCGCAGAGCCGCGCAGTACACAGCGCAGAGCCGCGCAGTATAAAGCGCAGAGCCACGCAGTATAAAGCGCAGAGCCGCGCAGTACACAGCGCAGAGCCGCGCAGTACACAGCGCAGAGCCGTGCAGTACACAGCGCAGAGCCGCGCAGTATAAAGCGCAGAGCCGTGCAGTACACAGCGCAGAGCCGCGCAGTACACAGCGCAGAGCCGTGCAGTACACAGCGCAGAGCCGCGCAGTATAAAGCGCAGAGCCGTGCAGTACACAGCGCAGAGCCGTGCAGTACACAGCGCAGAGCCGTGCAGTACACAGCGCAGAGCCGCGCAGTACACAGCGCAGAGCCATGCAGTACACAGCGCAAAGCCGCGCAGAGCCGCGCAGTATAAAGCGGAGAGCCGCGCAGTACACAGCGCAGAGCCGAGCAGTACACAGCGCAGAGCCGCGCAGTAGACAGCGCAGAGCCGTGCAGTACAGAGCGCAGAGCCGCACAGTATAAAGCGCAGAGCCGCGCAGTATACCGCGCAGAGCCGTGCAGTACACAGCGCAGAGCCGCGCAGTACACAGCGCAGAGCCGCGCAGTACACAGCGCAGAGCCGCGCAGTACACAGCGCAGAGCCGCGCAGTACACAGCGCAGAGCCGAGCAGTACACAGCGCAGAGCAGCGCAGTACACAGCGCAGAGCCGCGCAGTACACAGCGCAGAGCCGCGCAGTATACAGCGCAGAGCTGCGCAGTACACAGCGCAGAGCCGCGCAGTACAGAGCGCAGAGCCGCACAGTATAAAGCACAGAGCCGCGCAGTACACAGCGCAGAGCCGCGCAGTACACAGCGCAGAGCCGCGCAGTACACAGTGCAGAGCCGCACAGTACACAGCGCAGAGCCGCGCAGTACGCAGCGTAGAGCCACGCAGTATGCAGCGCAGAGCCGCGCAGTATACAGCGCTGAGCCGCGTAGTATACAGCGCAGAGCCCCGCAGTATACAGTGCAGAGCCCCGCAGTATACAGCGCAGACACGCGCAGTACACAGCACGGACACGCGCAGTACACAGCGCAGAGCCGCGCAGTACACAGCGCAGAGCCGCGTAGTATACAGCGAAGAGCCACGCAGTATATAGCGCAGAGACGCGCAGTACAAAGCGCAGAGCTGCGCAGTATACAGCGCAGAGCCGCGCAGTATACAGCGCAGAACGCGCAGTACACAGTGCAGAGCCGCGCAGTACACAGCGCAGAGCCGTGCAGTACACAGCGCAGAGCCGCGCAGTACACAGCGCAGAGCCACGCAGTATACAGCGCAGAGCCGCGTAGTATACAGCGCAGAGCCGCGTAGTATACAGCGCAGAGCCACGCAGTATACAGCACAGAGCCACGCAGTATACAGCGCAGAGCCACGTAGTTATACTGCCCAGTCACGTAGTATATTGTCCAGTCACATAGTATACTGCATATCCCTGTTAAAAAAAAAAAGAATTAAAATAAAAAAGTTACATACTCACCTCCTGGAGCGGCCGGTATCTGATGGTTGTTGCACCTCCTAGAGCGGCCGGTACACGATGCTTGTTGCACCTGGAGTGGCCGGTACCCGATGCTTGTTGCGTGCTCCGGTCCCAAGAGTGCATTGCGGTCTCACGAGATGATGACGTAGCGGTGTTGTGAGACAGAAAGACGGAAGTGCCCTTAGATAATTAGATAGTAGATTACCCCGCTCACCAATTCGGAACCCGAGAGGCCCGGCCCACCAAATCGGACCCCGAGGGGCCCGGCCCACCAAATCGGACCCAGAGTGACCCCGCCCCCTAAATCAGACCCAGAGTGACCCCGCCCACCAAATCGGACCCAGAGTGGCTCCGCCCACCAAATCGGACCCAGAGTGACCCCTTCCACCAAATCAGACCCAGAGTGACCCCTTCCACCAAATCGGACCCAGAGTGACCCCTTCCACCAAATCGGGCCCAGAGTGACCCCGCCCACCAAATCGGACCCAGAGTGACCCCACCCACCAAATCGGACCCTGAGGTGCCCAGCCCACCAAATCAGACCCTGAGGTGCCCAGCCCACCAAATCGGACCGAGTGACCCCACCCACCAAATTGGTCCCTAAGGTGCCCCGCCCACCAAATCGGACCCAGAGTGGCTCCGCCCACCGAATCAGACCCAGAGTGGCCGCGCCCACAGAATCGGACCAAAAGTGACCCCGCCCACCGAATCGGACCTAGATTTACCCCGCCCACAAAATCAGACCCAGATTGACCCAACCCACCAAATCGGACCGCCTGAGGGGCACCCAAGTGTGAAAGTCTTGCAGGGGCAGCCCGGGCACCATTCCAAAGCACTATCTGTAGTTCCTTCAGGAAATACCCATCTAGTTCTTATTCTTATTATTATTCAGTCCGCACGTAATGCGGCCCGAACCGCTTCACTCACAGACTCCAGTGAGGTGTCATTTCGAAGCCAGCGTCCCCAAGAGGTGTGCTAAGTATTTTTCGTGTCGATCGGATTTGTAGTTTTGGCGCAATTTGCGTTTGAAAATGTTTTTTCCCCTCATTGTAATGCTTTTCAATAGGGAAATTTTCACATAGGTTATAATGGCCGGGTTTCTGAGGCAATTTGAAATGTACCTGCCACCTGGCTGATTAGCTCATTGATATGTGCAGTCAGGCCCAGTTACTATGCCAACGCCTGCGAACTGTACATGACCCTAGCAGGACAGTTTTGGCAGATAATATCAGCTCTTAAAGTGATAGCACAGCACAATTTCAAAGCACTATCTATAGTCTTATTATAATTATTGCCCCGCTCACCAAATCGGACCCAGCCCGCCAAATCGGACCCAGAGTGGCGCCGCCCGCCAAATCGGACCCAGAGTGGCGCCGCCCGCCAAATCGGACCCAGAGTGGCGCCGCCCGCCAAATCGGACCCAGAGTGGCGCCGCCCGCCAAATCGGACCCAGGGTGGCGCCGCCCGCCAACTTGGACCCAGGGTGGCGCCGCCCGCCAACTCGGACCCAGGGTGGCGCCGCCCGCCAACTCGGACCCAGGGTGGCGCCGCCCGCCAGAGTGGCGCCGCCAGCCAAATCGGACCCAGAGTGGCGCCGCCCGCCAAATCGGACCCAGAGTGGCGCCGCCCGCCAAATCGGACCCAGAGTGGCGCCGCCCGCCAAATCGGACCCAGAGTGGCGCCGTCCGCCAAATCGGACCCAGAGTGGCGCCGCCCGCCAAATCGGACCCAGAGTGGCGCCGCCCGCCAAATCGGACCCAGAGTGGCGCCGCCCGCCAAATCGGACCCAGAATGGCGCCGCCCGCCAAATCGGACCCAGAGTGGCGCCGCCCGCCAAATCGGACCCAGAGTGGCGCCGCCGGCCAAATCAGACCCAGTGTGGCGCCGCCCGGCAAATCGGACCCGGAGTGGCGCCGCCCGCCAAATCGGACCCAGAGTGGCGCCGCCCGCCAAATCGGACCCAGAGTGGCGCCGCCCGCCAAATCGGACCCAGAGTGGCGCCGCCCGCCAAATCGGACCCGGAGTGGCGCGGCCCGCCAAATCGGACCCGGAGTGGCGCGGCCCGCCAAATCGGACCCGCAGTGGCGCGGCCCGCCAAATCGGACCCGCAGTGGCGCGGCCCGCCAAATCGGACCCGGAGTGGCGCGGCCCGCCAAATCGGACCCGGAGTGGCGCGGCCCGCCAAATCGGACCCGGAGTGGCGCGGCCCGCCAAATCGGACCCGGAGTGGCGCGGCCCGCCAAATCGGACCCGGAGTGGCGCGGCCCGCCAAATCGGACCCGGAGTGGCGCGGCCCGCCAAATCGGACCCGGAGTGGCGCGGCCCGCCAAATCGGACCCGGAGTGGCGCGGCCCGCCAAATCGGACCCGGAGTGGCGCGGCCCGCCAAATCGGACCCGAAGTGGCGCGGCCCGCCAAATCGGACCCGGAGTGGCGCGGCCCGCCAAATCGGACCCGGAGTGGCGCGGCCCACCAAATCGGACCCAGAGTGGCCTCAACCCTGAGGGGCTACAACTACCAAACCAGCGCTTGAGGGGCACCCAAGTGTGAAAGTCTTGCAGGGGCAGCCCGGGCACCATTCCAAAGCACTATCTGTAGTTCCTTCAGGAAATACCCATCTAGTTTCTTCTTGCTCTGTTAGCGCACACACACAGTGATCACTACTGAACACTGAAGGGCATGCAATGAAAGATTACGTCCTGACACCAGTGCCAGAGTCAGGATGTACTTTGTGGGCGGAGTTTGTACGGCCCCCGAAGGATGGTATACATAGCCAAATGGCCCTTGGCAGAAAAAGATTCCCCACCCCTGATCTAAGGAATGGAAACAAAAGTGTGGATACATGGAAAGAAAACCTGGAACAAGCCCTTAATAAAGCAACATTCTTTCCATGGCAAAAATTGGATTAGGTGACCACTACTCTCAGTAGTTATCTAGCGCCCATAAGAAAAATCAAACTGCTGCTGCATGTCTCATGGCTGTTAGACAGCTGAAGTACATGGAGGGATTGCCTAACAAACAGGTAAACCATGCATGTGTTGTGGCTGTCTAACAGCCGTAAGACATGCAGCAGCGGAGTCTCGAACATATTATTCGAGCACGCCAAAAACACTCGGTGACCACCCGAGCATGGTCAGATAGCACCTTATCCCAGCACATTCGCTCAACACTAATAGCAAACTGTAATAATGTTTTACTATGACAGAGTATGTAAAGGGTTTGTCTTATGAAGACCACATTAGCACATATCAACTTTATGGGGGGAATTCCCACTTGCTGACCTAACCAGTCTATGTATACAGTGCAGGAATAATTGACGGCTGGCAAAACCATGACAGCTGTTATTACAAGGGGTTGTCTGGATATGCTGCCTTGCATATGTAAAACATGATAAACTCAGTTGCTACTCACTTTTCCCTGGAGTGGTGATGCCTGCCTACCGCTGCTACACTGCAGCATATCAGTAGGGTCAGCAATGAAGCTGGTGCAGAAGGCACAAGCTACTGAATCCAGTGATTGGCTGCAGTGGTTATATGCACTGCTGTCATTATGTCAAGGGTGCAGCTGGCCAACAAAGACTGCAAGCAATGACAAAGGCATTGCTGGAAATAGGGAATGAGAAACACCTGAGTGTATTACTTTCTACATCTGAAAGCTTTTAGTGAACTAAGTTTATCCAGGTATCTCTTTAAAAATATTCTATTCTATTTCTAGGAGCACACTCTTCTCTGCTTCCCAGCTTCTTGCCTGTTGGGGGGCGGTTGGCAGGTTAAGAAACTATCTGGATCCTTCAGTCCAAGCAGTAGGAATTAAAAATCCCTCATTTTTTGAGAATAGAGAGGACTTTGAATAAGTGGTAGATATCAAAGATGCTTGTCTTTACAAGCACTTTTGTAATTTTAACCATTTAAGAATTGGAGACTAAGTATTTGTTTGCCTTTAGTCAAATGGTTTTTGAAAAAAATTGCAGATGAAAAGTAAATGAACTTCATGTAGTAAGCAGACCATTGCTTAAGGAAGGACTCCCATCCAACTTTATATCCTCTTAATATATTACAATCATCATATTATAGAGCACTGTGTACTTACAATTGCTCATTTTTCCTTTCTACCGCTAATTCTTCTCTTTTCTCTGCTCTATGTAGAAACAGGAAGTCTCTTTTCCCTACATGAGTCATCCTCCTCTTCACTTCCTGACCCAGCATCTCTGTCCCCTGCCATTGACTTTTCCAGTGATGACTAATGACTTATGTAGAGAAAATTGACCTCCTGTTTCTACATAGAGCTTAGAAGGATTCAGCTAGTCAGTTTGTAATCATGTGATGTCATAGACCTAATGGAAAAGAGAAGAATTAGCTGGGTAGAAGGGTAAAATGAGCAATTGTAAGTACAGAGTGCCATATAATATGATGATTGCAATATATTAAGTGGATAAAATCTTTGATGACAGGGGTGCTTCTTTAAAATTATATTACTAGTTTTCTGTAAACTTGCATTACACTACAGACGTAAAAGGGAGATTAACAATTCTTTATCTATAAAACTATTTTAATTGTCCATGCTTTTCTTACATGATGAACAAAGCTCAGGAATTCAGAATGTAAAACTTCCACTGGGTTTTCGGATAAGAGTCTTTCAGTGGGGTGAGCATCTCTGGGACTGTTGTTTATCTCATATGGATGTGAGTAATTTATTTAATTATGAAGTGGTTTCTAAGCTTCCGTCACAGGTAAACACCAGGCTGCACAAATTCCATTTTCAACAGGATCTTACATTCACATAATGTCACAAGATCAAGTAATCAAGTAAAGTAAATGATTGTAAAGAGAAGACATAGATTTGTACAGAAGATAATGTAAATCTTATACTAAAGAACATTTATATTAAGTAGAAGTGACATCTGTGCCTATGGATACTTCTTAAAATGAACCTAAAATATATTTTACGCGTCCACTGGGTGTCACTGTTGTTCCAAAACACTAGTGTCTGGGAACTATGGTACTGTATTCTAAATGTACATTACACATTTTTTGCTGTTGAAGCTCAAGACATTGTGAAATGCATATTCCTAAGTAAATGCATCTAGAGAACTCTTTTATAATATATATATATATATATATATATATATATATATATATATATATATATATATATCCTATTTTTTTCTCTCTCCTCTCTTCTTTCTCTCTCTTTTCTGCTGGATGATCACTCACAAAATAATATAACCTCAATAGTGCAGGGGTGCAGCTATGGAAAGTGCAGAGGCCAGTCATGCCAGGATGATGGTGCCCAATGGCACCTCTAATGTATAACTAGAAACCAGCAGTATAAATTGTATTTAATTCTTGAAAGAGCCTTGTTTTGCATTACTTAATCCTAAAGAAATGCATCACTCTATTTTATAATATACAATCTATTTCTCTCTCTCTCTCTCTATCTTTCTTTTATATATATATATATATATATATATATATATATATATATATATATATATATATATATATATATATATATATATATATACACTCACCGGCCACTTTATTAGGTACACCTGTCCAACTTCTTGTTAACACTTAATTTCTAATCAGCCAATCACATGGCGGCAACTCAGTGCATTTAGGCATGTAGACATGGTCAAGACAATCTCCTGCAGTTCAAACCGAGCATCAGTATGGGGAAGAAAGGTGATTTGAGTGCCTTTGAACGTGGCATGGTTGTTGGTGCCAGAAGGGCTGGTCTGAGTATTTCAGAAACTGCTGATCTACTGGGATTTTCACGCACAACCATCTCTAGGGTTTACAGAGAATGGTCCGAAAAAGAAAAAAAATCCAGTGAGCGGCAGTTCTGTGGGCGGAAATGCCTTGTTGATGCCAGAGGTCAGAGGAGAATGGGCAGACTGGTTCGAGCTGATAGAAAGGCAACAGTGACTCAAATCGCCACCCGTTACAACCAAGGTAGGCCTAAGAGCATCTCTGAACGCACAGTGCGTCGAACTTTGAGGCAGATGGGCTACAGCAGCAGAAGACCACACCGGGTACCACTCCTTTCAGCTAAGAACAGGAAACTGAGGCTACAATTTGTACAAGCTCATCGAAATCGGACAGTAGAAGATTGGAAAAACGTTGCTTGGTCTGATGAGTCTCGATTTCTGCTGCGACATTCGGATGGTAGGGTCAGAATTTGGCGTAAACAACATGAAAGCATGGATCCATCCTGCCTTGTATGGAGCATCTTTGGGATGTGCAGCCGACAAATCTGCGGCAACTGTGTGATGCCATCATGTCAATATGGACCAAAATCTCTGAGGAATGCTTCCAGCACCTTGTTGAATCTATGCCACGAAGAATTGAGGCAGTTCTGAAGGCAAAAGGGGGTCCAACCCGTTACTAGCATGGTGTACCTAATAAAGTGGCCGGTGAGTGTATATATATATATATATATATATATATATATATATATATATATATATATATATAGCCTGCTGGATGATCGCTCGCATATTAATAGAGCTTTAAAAAGGGCAGGGATGCAGCTATAGGAAGTCCATAGGTTACAGTCATGCCAGGATAATAGTGCCCAATGGACCTTTAATGTATAACTAGAAACAAGTTATATAAAAGCCAGTTCATTGAAGGGTCCTGTTATACATTAGTATCTAATGTATGTAGCATGTGATTCAGCTCTGTTCACTTCTATAGGAACAGTGGTGTAATGTGTGACCCCCCCCCCCCCCCGTCTACTTCAACGGGAGTAGTAATGTAGTGGACAGAGTGGCCAGAGTGGGGTCACATATTACACCACTGTTCCCATAGAAGTGGACAGAGCGGGGTCATACATTATACCACTGCTCTCATAGAACTGGATGAATCGGGGTTCCGCATTACACTATTACTCCCATAGAGGTGGAGGGAACAGGGTCACTCACACATTACACTACTAATTATTAACTTACAAGATTTAAGCACCAATTGCTATAGCTTTGCAGTGTCTTTGAGACTATCACCTCTTAAACCTCTTTTTGGATCTCTTCAGGGAGATGCATCCAGATAGAAAACATGACTGAATCACAAGAAATTGTAAAGAATTGGAGCACTCATCTGATCCTTGCTTTATTCCAAGTTTAGGATAACATAACATCATGCAGTGCGGTGTGCAGGTGGCAGAGGAGGTTAGCAGGTGAAAAAAGCCTGACAGACTAAGGCCGCTTCGCGCCTTCTTTGCACTTCTACGGGTCCATGCTGGTCAGGGGTGTTACAACACTTCCTTTTATCAAGGATTAGGGAATGGCTAAACCTTAATAGTGACATAGCATACAACATACAATACAAAATAGAGTATAAAAGGGTAGAACAAAGATCATAATGGAGCGCCCCATAGGGTCGTGGGGTACTCTGTACCGGGTCTGACACAGCAGTACTTAAAGGGGAAGGTCACGGCAGCGGTGACCCGGTCCGTGGCCCTGGGCGTCCATGTGAAATGATGGAATAAAGGGGGAAAATAAAGTTTATAATGGATTTGGGAAATTGTTCATGATGCAACCCGTGGTGTTCGGCTACAATAGCCGATGCTGCAGTCAGATCCTCTGAGGCGATGGCGGTGCAGCAAAGATGGTGCAGCTCTCCATGGGTAGAGCTAGCCACAGGGCAGTTGTATAGGGTTAAATGTTAAGATGGTGGTTGTGGTGATGCCGGGCAGGTGACACAGGAATAACTCAGAGGACACAGCAAGGTGCAGCTTCCACTTTTACTTACAGTTATCCAGTCCACAAACGCCGGCCGGATGCTGTGTTCTCAGGGTCAGTGGTCCAGCAAACTACCAGGTAAATTGAGGTGCACCTTTCCAGGACCTCTTTCTTATGCCTTTCTATAGCTGTCTCACTACACTGCTTCCACTCCAGCGTCTCACCCAAGTGTCCCAAGCCAGCAGCCACGGACCTGGTTGGGCGACGTCCTCTGAGTCCCCTGGATTCTATCCGGCTGCCTTTTTGGCGAGTTATGGGTGGATGTGATTGTGACTCCTACCGACGTTACAGCTTCCGGTGTCTTAGTTGATTCTTGCAGATTTCCACTAAATTGGGGCCGGTCCCCTGACTGCGACCTGGTCCCTCCGACTGATGCGGGTCAGTCTGGATGCGGGCCCCATGGGTGGCTTCTGCACCTCCCCTGCCCCTAGGACCCCTTCTGTCCTCCACAGGAGCTTCCTTCTATCTCTCCCTCACACTTCTCTCCTCAGCTTCGTTCTTCACTCCTCTCCCTTTGGTCTCTCAGGACCAACTGCTCTAGCACACTGTCCTACCTCCTTCTAAGCTCCTCCCCCTTTTTCCTACCTACCCCACCCACTCCCACCACCCATTCCTATCCAGCCTGGGATGAGGCCTTCCTCCCTAAGGGTACGCCCAAGTGACCCGACTGAACTGGTGTGTGTTGGGTTTGAGTGGTAGAGTCCTGGGTAGTGCCCCTCTCCTTACCTGATAGTGGGATACCACATCTCTGGATGAGATGCAGTACCTTTGTGGCGACTGAACCCCCAGGGGCGCCACACATACAGACATGTCTAATTTATCCCCTCGGTCTAAATGATAAATTAGACATGTATGTATGGTTATGATCTTTGTTCAACCCTTTTATACTCTATTTTGTATTGTATGTTGTATGTTATGTCACTATTAAGGTTCAGCCACTCCCTAACCCTTGATAAAAAGAAATGTTGTAACACCCCTGACCATAGTTCGTCAGGCTTTCTTCACCTGTTAAACTCCCCTGCCACCTACACACCGCACTGTATGATGTTATCCTAAACTTGGAATAAAAATACATATCAGCAAGGATCGGGTGAGTTCTCCAATTCTTTACAGTTTCTTGTGATTACCATATTGCACTAATACTCCCTTAGAAATATGTGACCTCGCTCTGTTTATTTCTATGGGAGAAGTGGCTTAATGTAATGGGCATTAGATACACGGCTCTAGGGGGTATCACCATGATGGGCATTAGATACATGGCTCTGGGGGGTATCACTATGATGGGCATTAGATACACGGCTCTGGGTAGTATTACCAGGGGCATACCTAGAAATGATGGGGCCCCATAGCAGAAGTTCAACTTCACCCTCCCCCCAAAAAAAATATTCAGTAGGGTCATGGAAGAGCAAATCTCACAACTTTGCATCCCTTACAAAGTAATTTTCATCCTATTGAACCCCCTAGATTCCCCATATAGTCCTCCATATAGTACAATGGGCCCAACATACTGCACCATTCAGAACAATGGGCTCTACACAGTGCTCCATACTTTATAAAGGTCCCACATAGTGCACCATACAGAATAATGGCGCCACATAGTTCACCATACAGTATAATGGCCCCACATAGTGAACCATACAGTATAATGGCCCCATATATTTCTCAATGCAGTGTAATGTGCCCCAAATAGTCACTATGACCATGATAGGTATTAGATACATGGCTCTGCTGTGCCAATTTACAGTGACAGAGCAAAGCTGATTCAGTGTGTTCAGAGCACAGCAGTGTAATGATTTTTATGCTGCGCTCTGAACTCGGCAGTGAGCGATGATCTTCCACCTTGTATTATACTACTACTGTCAGGCTACAATCACTTCTCCTCGCCGCCGATACTCACCTCATCCCATATCTACTGTCATCACTCCCAGCCTAGCAGCTCCTGTCATCACTCAGCTAGAGCTGAGCACTGGGCGGTGACAGGGGAATAGTGTTTAGCTGCAGTATATGCTCTGGACTTAACAAAAATGGCGCTGATATTCTCCAACTGTGACCTGGGCAGCCCAGGTTACTGCAGAAGGCAGCAACCTCGTAGGAGATGCGGTCGGACAGCGACCACAGACTCCCATGTACTGGATGATACACAACTATACACGTCATTCCTTGACCTTACCACTGCTGCACTACAGTGACTGTCTGTAGTCTTAAACATCATGTCTGCTCTCGAATCTGAAACTCAGCCTTTCGAAAACTGAACTTCTGCTCCTGCCATCTACTGACCACTCTTAAGCTGATATGTCCCTCTCCGTGTGTTGCACCACAATAACGCCCTGGCAGCAGGTGCGCTGTCTAGGTGTTATGTTTGACACCAATCTCTCCTTCACCTCCTATATACAATCTCTTGCCGCTTACACCTAAAGAACATCTCTAAAATCCACCCCTTTCTCACCAAGAAAACAACAAAAACCCTCACTGTTTCCCTGATCCACTCCCACTTTGACTACTGTAATGCTCTATTACATGGCCTCCACCTCACTCGACTTTCTCCTCTCCAGTCCATCCTTAATGCAGCAGCCACGGTCGGCTATCTGGCTAATTGATACTCGGATATGTCCACTCTTTGCCAGCCATTGCACTGGCTGCCCATACATTATAGGATCCAATTTTCCGAGTACCGCGAGTACTTCATTACTCGCCGAGTACCGAAAACCCACGATTATACTCGCTCATTCCTAGTGCAAGCTGCAAACAATAAGGTGTAGAAATGTGGAAGCTCCAGATGAGGAAAGATTAGTTATTAAAGAAAAGATCAGTGGAAAGAAATCGTATGAATGTTACATTCATGGGACTGCAATGTCATTGATTAGCCTCAAACTAGAAGGAACATGGAGGGGGGAGATTATCTTCTATAGCTATTGATTCTGATAACATGGAGTCTTTATTTTAACTATTTATAACCATTATCTCAATACAGTTATAAAAGTGTAAAAGATAATGTGAAGACAATAAATCCACAATGTGGAAATGGGAAAAAAAATTAAGCCTTCCCACCTTTACTAACAAGCAAGGAATAAAGAAATAACCCTCATAAGTGTCTAAGGTAAGACAACAAGGTGGAATGAATGGGAAATAATTTGCAACTCTGGAATTAACCTTTTAAGTTTCTGTTTGGCGATAGAAAATTCTGTGTGTATAGAATCCATGTTTGTCAAAAAGCCCATTTCTATTAAATTAATGAGACCAATCTAATAAAATAAATTAGATTTTATAATGTATTGCTCATATTATGTCAGTAATGTCTGTAATGTAGTAATATTGAGTATGTTCAAGCCAATAAAACAATTGTAGCAACTACATTAAGCCCATAGAAAATTATTTTCATAGCTGTTCACTCTCCAATCTGGCTAAATTGATGGAGGTCTTAGTGAGGGACTCTCCTCTATTGACTCGAAATTCCATAATATGGTGTAGTTCGGGAAAACATGCACTTAAAAAGGAGTATTCCCATCTCCAAGGTCATATCCCAGCATGTAGTAGGTGTAATATTAGCAAATGCCTCCAACTAGAAAAGTAGTATAGTTCTTCTGATAAGCTATGTCAAACAGTGCATTTTTGGGTTCTTGCTATTTTCACCTAATGAAACAAGCTTTATCTCAGGTGTGTTTTCACTCATTTGTGTAGTCAAAAACACCAGAAAAAATGTTGATTAAAAATGCACAAAATGGTGTTTTTTTGCATATCCCATAAAGAAATTAGACAGAAATTACCGTAAATTGCCTCGATTAATCTAGGAGTTTTTACAAAACTTTTATTAGTTTTCGCACGTCTACAAAAGTAATGTACAGCTCTTAGAAAAGTAGATGAAGTTGGGGTATAACAGGGTATGGCAAAGCCCCCAAATATTCATCATAATTTACACTACAAATGTAGCATAAATTAAGACAGAAATTTCAGCTAGCCCCTGACTGGAGTAACTTTTCAGAAATTGTAAGATGCACCAAATTCATTTAGAGGTACATGCCTCCTAAAGGGTTTGGCACATCTTACTCCAACGCTGCCTTCATTAAGACTGGCATACAAAATGCCATTCATAATGAATCAGGGCTAATGTGTGAAGAAAGCATAGAGATTAATAATGATGGATAGAGATACATTTATAATAGAAATACATATAACAAGTACTATAAAGTTTAGCATGAAAGATCTTGTTCTAAGAGATGCTTTTACTATTATAATGCTTTGTCGAGCTGTAATGGAAAGCAATCATCTAATCATACAGTTTCTTCAATTAATAGCTAAATGCAATCGGACCTTTCCCAAAGAAATCTCAATTTAGGTATCTGGTGAGAAAGGTTGAACTTGAAGAGTCTTTTCATGCCAAGTAAGAGGTAACAGTAATTCATTTATAAGGGAACATTTTTTTAAATCAAAGTATTATTGCCAGAGTATTATATAGCGTTACTTACGGTAATTAATGAAACCCATGCAGAAGAAAAGAATCACTCAATGGTAAATGTTTGGAAATCAGCAAGGGTTTCCAAATATTTGCCATGAAATTAATCCTTTTATATGTATGGGTCTCATTAACCCCTTTCTGACGTACGCCCATGTCGGAATCCCTCCCTTTGATGTGGGCTCCGGTGCTGAGCCCACATCTTTCCTGGCACATGTCAGCTGTTTTGATTGGATTGCTAAATTGCCACCCAGTGATCGTTGCTCATAGCAAGTGAGAATTTCTGCTACACACAGTCGATCTGATCATCACCTGTGTGTAGCAGCAACGATCGGACAACTGGAGACTATTAAAGCATGCAAAAATGCAAAAAGTAAAAAAAAATTTTTAAAATGAAAAATATAAAAGTTCAAATCACCCCCATTTGCTCCATTCAAAATAAAACAATTTTAAAATCAAATATACACATATTTGGTATCGCTGCAGTCAGAATCGCCCGATCTATCAATATAAAAAAATTAACCCGATCCCTAAATGGCGTAACAAGAAAAATTCGAAGCATCAGAAGTACGTTTTTTTGGTCACTGCTACATTGCAATAAAATGCAATAATGGGCGATTAAAAGATCTTATCTGCACCAAAATGGTGTAAAATGTGTAAAATTCACCATACAATGGGTAGAGTTGTCAGGAATGTTATTATAGCAAGAGTTGAGCGAATTTTAAAAAATTTGGTTCCGATTATGATCGACGGCGAATATTGTTTTTTGCAATATTCGCCGAACACAGCCGAATGTCATTGGAGTCGATGGAAGTAGAAATGACCGAATGTGTTCAGAATCGATCATCAAACATAAATTCGGCACGCATAGGGTACCAATATGGCACGAATATGGCAAATTCAGATTCGGCGACCAATTCTGAACATATTCGCTCAACTTTAATTATAACCCTTCTTCATATCTTGTACAACATAGAGATGCTGCAAAATCACTAAGGATCTAATTTATTTGGGGGAGGTAAAGGGTCATGTTTCTGTTGTCTATATCTGGCATAGCAACTGACCCCAAATTTAACCCTTCACGACAGGGAGATTTTTTGTTTTTGCACTACTAATTTTTCCTCCTTTTTTTCCAGCATCTATGAATTTTTTATTTTTCCATTCCCATTATTTTTCCATTCCCATTATTTTTCCATTCCCATTTATTTTTCCATTCAATTTACTAGATAGCAAGAAACACATATGAAGTTCATTAAAAAAAACTACAAAATAAGAAAATTTAATTCCACCATTGTTTTTTGGGTTTTTTACGGTGTTCATTGTGCTGTAAAAATATATTTTTTAAATCTAATTTTGGTGTTTACTGTTTCAGTAAATTAGTTTAATATTTTGATAAGTTGAACCTTTATGGACAAGGCGATAAAAAATGTACTTATTGTTTTTGTTTATTATTAATGGGGAAAAAGGGTGTTATTCAGCTTTTTTCATTTCTTTAGGAGGCTTGATCCTGCAAGCGTCTTATCGTTAATACTGTATACTGCAATACAATATTTTTGCAATAGGTAGACAAAATAACGTTCTCCTATGGAGACCAGCCACAGGCATTGCAGGGGTCCAATGTTAGCTGGTGTGCGTAGTCATGCTATTTAAATACTGCTGTTAGTGATTGACAGTGGCATTTAAATGGTTAAAGCTAGCTGAGCTAGCTCAGGTTGCTGTTATTATTGGTAGATACTCTGTCAGAGTTTGAGCAAGTGTCATCTTACTGGGATCTGACTGTCTTGCATGACAGAATCATATCACCGCTGTTGAGAAGATGGAGAATTTAATTTCACTGTGTCCGTCGCGGATATGGGACTGCACTTGGATGCTATCTGAGTGCAGTCCAATGTTTCACAAGCACCATATTGAAATTATCAGATGTGCCTGCACAATGTTGCAATTGTTTTCTCATTCCAAATCGGTATGAGAAAATGATCGCAGATCTGCACTTTCCCATAGGATAACATTGGTCTGAATGCATTACATGCTCATATAAGCGAGCCCAAAGTGTGGGTGTGTCTTGATAGGGGGGCCCAGACACAAGACCGGCACAGGGGTCTTTCACTGGCGGTGTACTCCATATGTTGGAAAGGAGGTAAATCACATTTTTTTAGAATTTCATACAATCCCTTGATATGTTCCTATTTTCTATTGTATTAAAGCTCTAAAAAACATGCTCATAGGTTAATTGGCTAAAGCTTAAATATGTCCCGGTATGATTTCATGAACAGTGCATGACTGAGAAAAGTACATGGCAAGGTGGGGATTAAAGTGTGTAAATATGAACTGTGTACAAAGCTGTGTAATATGTTGGCACTATACAAACCAGAAGAATAAGTAGATAAATACAGTACATGAACTATGCACACAATGCACCAAACAATGAAAGCACTAAGGCTCACAATCATCCCATGCAAATAACCTAATATGTGGTTATAGCTGACTTCATATTGCTCACAGCCTATTACTCTACAAAAAGACACATTAAGCGTTGCACACAATACGTAATAAACTTCTGCAAAATGACTTTTATGTTAGCTACAGAACACAAAAAATATGTTAATCGGTACTTAAAAGTATTCTTAAGGAAATTTGTACAAGTAGTTATAATGCTTTATAGAACGCTCCAATACTTATTACTTCAAAGACTACTCTTGAGCGGTAAGGTAGTAACTGTATTATTATTGCAGAAAGAAAACTTTGAGCATCAACGTATAAATGTAAATAGTGAGAAACAGACAAGAAAGAGGGAAACATTAGATGCAATTTGTATATCAATAAAATAATTCATAGTCTTCAGAAATTAACATATTTTGTCATTTTTACTAGCAAAAGAGAAGGCTTGTCACCTTTTATATATATTTTGCTGCACAAACATCACAGAAATTGTCACCTGCTAGCGGGAGAACTACCGTACATTACTACAGTGAAATGCACAGATCACTTATATAGGGTTGCACTGCAGTTCTCTGCACAGCGGGAAGCTGGGAGCAATGTGATTCAGAAAAAAAACTATGAATAAACCATTTCATTGTCAAGATCTGGAGGCACCCCCTATAGATCAGGAAATGATCCTAGCAAAAGGACATTGCTTTATGAGATTGGAAAACCCCTTTTAAACCTCCCAACTTTGACAGGAAAGAGAGACAAATACTTTTTTGCCAGATATAATAAGCCATTTTCCTAATTTCGTTCAGCCCTTTATATGTGCTCACACAGAAGTATTGCTCCTAGTGAGGCCCATCAATGTTCCAATTTTAATTTTGCACCTCTAACACACTGATCATGTCCCCACATAGCCACCCATTACACAGTATGATGCTCCCCTCACACACACACTGATGATGTCCCCACATAGCCACCCATTACACAGTATGATGCTCCCCTCACACAACAGATGATGTCCCCACGTAGCCACATATTACACAATATGATGCTCCCCTCACACAACAGAGGATGTCCCCACATAGCCACATATTACACAATATGATGCTCCCCTCACACAACAGAGGATGTCCCCACATAGCCACCCATTACACAATATGATGCTCCCCTCACACACAGATGATTCCTCCATATAGCCACCCATTACACAGTATGATGCTCCCCTCACACACAGGTGATGTCCCCACATAGCCACCCATTACACAGTATGATGCTCCCCTCACACACACACTGATGATGTCCCCACATAGCCACCCATTACACAGTATGATGCTCCCCTCACACAACAGATGATAACCCCACATAGCCACCCATTACACAATATGATGCTCCCCTCACACACACAGGTGATGTCCCCACATAGCCACCTATTACACAGTATGATGCTCCCCTCACACACACAGGTGATGTCCCCACATAGCCACCCATTACACAGTATGATGCTCCCCTCACACACACACTGATGATGTCCCCACATAGCCATCCATTACACAGTATGATGCTCCCCTCACACACACACTGATGATGTCCCCACATAGCCATCCATTACACAGTATGATGCTCCCCTCACACACACAGGTGATGTCCCCACATAGCCATCCATTACACAGTATGATGCTCCCCTCACACACACACTGATGATGTCCCCACATAGCCATCCATTACACAGTATGATGCTCCCCTCACACACACAGGTGATGTCCCCACATAGCCATCCATTACACAGTATGATGCTCCCCTCACACACACACTGATGATGTCCCCACATAGCCATCCATTACACAGTATGATGCTCCCCTCACACACACAGGTGATGTCCCCATATAGCCACCTATTACACAGTATGATGCTCCCCTCACACACACACTGATGATGTCCCCACATAGCCATCCATTACACAGTATGATGCTCCCCTCACACACACACTGATGATGTCCCCACATAGCCATCCATTACACAGTATGATGCTCCCCTCACACACACACTGATGATGTCCCCACATAGCCATCCATTACACAGTATGATGCTCCCCTCACACACACAGGTGATGTCCCCACATAGCCATCCATTACACAGTATGATGCTCCCCTCACACACACACTGATGATGTCCCCACATAGCCATCCATTACACAGTATGATGCTCCCCTCACACACACAGGTGATGTCCCCATATAGCCACCTATTACACAGTATGATGCTCCCCTCACACACACACTGATGATGTCCCCACATAGCCATCCATTACACAGTATGATGCTCCCCTCACACACACAGGTGATGTCCCCATGTAGCCACCTATTACACAGTATGATGCTCCCCTCACACACACACTGATGATGTCCCCACATAGCCACCCATTACACAGTATGATGCTCGCCTCACACACACAGGTGATGTCCCCACATAGCCACCCATTACACAATATGATGCTCCCCTCACACACACAGATAATGCCCCCACATACTCCGGTACTGGCGGCGAGACTTGGCATATTCTATTGCTGGCAGCAATATGCATACTCCCCGCCACATTGCAACTAAACATGCACAGCCTCACTCAATGCAAGTGAAAGTCTTAAGTCATAAAAGGAATGCAGACTTTTGTGTCAAAGCTGGACAACTCCTTTAAAGTGCATCTGTCATCAAATGTCACAATATTAACTATATGCATTATTAAATAGATCTCTTAGGCTGGTTTCACATTTGCGTCTTTGTGCACTGCGTTTGATCCGCATAGATCCGAATGCGTCATGCTTACCTATATTTAGCATGGTGTACACAAGGACATGCGATCGCATGCTTTTGTGTATGCATGTGTCGTTTTCGGTGTGCGGCGGGGGTGCAGCAAATGTAATATGTTGCATTTGTGCAGGCGTCAAAAATTGCGCAATCATCCACATGCGGATGACTGCGGATGATTGCATCAAGAAACCGCATTACTGTCTATGGGGACGCATGGGTACACAAGGACATGCGTTTCGAACACATGCATACGCAATACGTACTTCACACTAATCATGTTCAGGAATCTATGTTACCACCTGCAAAATCACTGATGTATAAAAGGGGGTTTGGAGACAGGTAGTCCATTACTCTCAAGACTCTAGAGGGAAGCACAAGACTCTGGACGGAAGCACAAGACTCTGGGCGGAAGCTCAAGACTCTAGACAAGACTCTGGATGTAAGTATAGAAGCTTTGAAAATGTCTGTCTCTCTCAGCGCTGTCTGTACTTTGTACTAAGTTTTTTCTGTTCATTTTAGACAGGTTGTCTCCTGCTGCTGCCTTCTCTTCTGGTGCTGGTGTCTCTCCTGGTGCTGCCATCTGTCCTGGTGCTGCTGTCTCTGGTGCTGGCGTCTGTCCTGGTGCTGCCGTCCTGGGGAGGACAACACTGGCTATGTAAGTATAGAACCTTTGAAAATGTCTGTCTCTCAATTTTTTTTTCTGTTCCTTTAGACTGGTTGTCTCCTGGTGCTGCCATCTCTTCTGGTGCTGGTGTTTCTCCTGGTGCTGCTGTCTGTCCTGGTGCTGCTGTCTCTGGCGCTGGCATCTGTCCTGGTGCTGCCGTCCTGGTGAGCACAACACTGGCTATGTAAGTAAAGAACCGTTGAAAATGTCTGTCTCTCTTAGTTTTGTTTTCTGTTCGTTTAAACTGGTTGTCTCCTGGTGCTGCCATCTTTGATGGTGCTGGCGTCTCTCCTGGTGCTGCCATCTGTCCTGGTGCTGCTGTATCTGGTGCTGGTGTCTGTCCTGGTGCTGCCATCTGTCCCTGTCCTGTGCTGACTGTTGTGCTGTTGGACTACTGCCTGTAATGTAAGTATTGGTGTCGTGTTTTTTTTTGGGGGGGGGCTACATTGTGTTTGGCTCTTATAAAGTTTAATTTTTCTTTCTGTAGTGTTTCACTTGACTGCTGCCTGCTCTTCAACCATGTCCTCAAGTGAAGAAGTGACTGCTCCCAGGGTGGGCATGACACCGATTATGTAATCACATTTGCTATACAGATTGGTATGTATTGACTGGCAATACTATATATGTGTTAAATGATGTAATTTGTTTACAGGTACTTTCCACTGAGGCAGAGCAGGAGCAGTCGAGTGGAAATGATTTTTCCCAGGGTTTTCAGGCTCATATGTCTTAGGAGGAAAAACGTGGTATAAGTATTCCTTTCATCAGGGTTGTAATTGATTTTTCTTCCATCTTTACTTAAAATTATTTTGTTTTATTGGAGCTATAGGTTCCACAATGGGAAGAAGCCAAACAGGAAATTGAAAACGAGCAACTAATTCACCTTGTGCAAGAGCGAGTACCGTTGTGGGACACCCGTGATCGTCAGCACTCCGACATTGGTGTGATTCGACGTCTCTGGAAAGAAAAAGTGGCCAGATTGCTGCTGCATGATTGGGACCATGCCACACCACGTACCAGAAATGATTTTGGTAAGTATTGCAATGTGGTGTATTGCGCCAGTGAAACTGTAAATGTAGGTGCATTGTTTTACAATAATTTTTTCCTTTATTTCCCCCTTCACAGTGAAGAGAATAAGAGTACGTTGGTGCTCGATGAAGGATCGCTTCAACAAGGAAATGAGACAGGAGAGCCAGGTTAAAAGTGGTGCTGCTCAAAGGATACTAAGAAAATACAAATACCACTGGATAGGGTTGAGCGAAACGGGTCGGCAATTTTCAGAAGTCGCCGACTTTTGGCAAAGTCGGGTTTCATGAAACCCGACCCGACCCCTGTGTGGGGTCGGCCATGAAGTCGGCGATCTTCTGAATCTGGAATCGGAATACCGATACCGATTCCCGATATGTTTAAGATATCGGGAATTGGTATCGGAATTCAGATTTAAGTGTAAAATAAAGAATTAAAATAAAAAATATCGCTATACTTACCTTACCCTCTGACGGGCCCTGGTACTAACCGGGAACCTTCCTTCCTTAGAATCAGCCTTCCAGGACCTTGCGGTGACGTCGCGGTGACGTCGCGGCTTGTGATTGGTCGCGTGGCCGCCCATGTGACCGCTCGCGCGACCAATCACAAGCCGCGTCGTCACCGCGACGTCACCGCAAGGTCCTGGAAGGCTGATTCTAAGGAAGGAAGGTTCCCGGTTAGTATCAGGGTCCGTCAGAGGGTAAGTATAGCGATATTTTTTATTTTAATTCTTTATTTTACACTTAAATATGGATCCCAGGGCCTGAAGGAGAGTTTCCGCTCCTTCAGACCCTGGGAACCATTGGAAACCCAATGCACTGCATTGGGTTTCGAGTTTCGGCCGACCCCGACTTTTTTATAGGATCGGCCGATTTCACTCGACCCGACTTTTGAAAAAGTCGGGTTTCGTGAAACCCGACCCGATCCTATAAAAGTAAAGGTCGCTCAACCCTACCACTGGAATCTTGCATTTCTGAGTCCTGCGCTTGCTATGTGAATGTGAGTATCTTTTGTGTTGCCTTACTATCATTTAACCTTTTTTTTGTTTTTACTAATGTTTTTCTTTTATTTTCACCACAGAACCTGGTGCAGCACCACACAACCTGGATTGTCCTCTGTTGGAGCAGCCCCTCATCTACCAGCCAACGAATAGGCACAATCCTGATCATGCACCAGCGATGTAGCAACCTGTCAGGCCTCAGAGGCTGAGGAACAGGCAGCCGCTGGTCCATCAGGTTTTCCCCTCTCCCAGCCCTCTGCCGCTGTTTTGAATGGGTCTTTTTGTCAGCGGCAGATGGCCTGGGTGAGGTCACTCATGCCCGAGTTTATACACTTAAGCTCGGTCTTCCAGGATGAGATTAAGGTGCTTGGTGATAGACTGAAGAGTGGGTTTACCCATGTGAACACAGTTCTACAGAATGTAAGCAAATGCCTTGACCACCTGGAAGCCGACCTTGAGAGACCAGTGTGACATTTTTCTCTTCAATAGAGCGTGAAGTGTCGGAAAACCTTGTGCCTTAATTCCAGAACAACATCATGCAGACCTTCCAGGCTGCTTACAGCCATGCATTGCTGCAGCAGCAGTCCCAAACCTACAATCCACAGGCCGGAGGATATTACCAGCAGCCAAACATCTACTTTCAAACTCCCACAGCACAGAACTATCCACCACCACCACCGCCACCTCCAGTTCACAGATCCACCACGCTGCCGACTTCATCATCATCCCTGCAGCCAGCAGCATCCACCACGCTTCCAAGTTCAGCACCCCTGCAGCCAGCAGCATCCACCACGCTGCCCGGTCCAGCACCACGCCAGAAGACTGCGACAGAGGCCACCACTCCCACTCGCCAAGAAAACAAAGGTCAAAAACTAAAAACATTCCCACCAAGATGAAGACCTGGAGGCAAAAAAACATGCCAAAATTGGACTCACCACCTCCACCCTCACCTACCAATGTGTCTCTGTTGTCAAATGTGTCACTACTTTCCCTTATGTCTGTCCCTTCCAGTTTGTCTATCCATTCCCATTATTCCTTTGTGTTGTCTACTCCCAATGTGTCCAGTCCCATCCATGTGGAGCGCCCCCATGTGTAAGGGCAATGGGGTACTCGGACCTGGGTCTATCTCTTTCGGTTCTGGAGATGTCACGGTGGCCCGACCCGGTCCGTGGCCCTTCTGAGGGGCGTCCACTTAAAGGTGTAGTTGTTTGTATGGTGTTCGTGACACCACCTGTGGTATTCGGTCAGGGTGACCGATGCTGCTAGGGGTTCACTGGGGTGATGGAATGGCAGCTAGTGTACCTTCCCACAGGTGAAGTATGTCCCCAGGGCTTCCCAGATGTGTAAGTGGTGATGGTGGACGTCGTAAGGCGCGGTGAATAACGAGGACACAAAGGTTGCAGTCTCTTTACCTTTTACTGAACACTTCAGAGTCCACAGTCCAGAATACTGTTCACAGGGCAGGCTGAGTCTGGCCGGTCCGAAGGCACATCCAGAGTTCCCTTATCCAGGTGGAAATCAGTAGCCTTCCTACTAGTGCCTGTGTGTTGTAGTACCTCCCTGCTGAGCACCACGGGATAGTCCTCACAACTTTTGTGGATGTTTCTGATGTTCTCTCTCTCTCTGTCCCCCAGATGATCTGGATAGGACAACCCATATGATGGGGTAGGCCTGGAGCTATTTTATAGGGACCCTAGAGACGCCCCTCTCCCACAATTTGCCTCCGTGTCTTCATAGGTATTAAGGTCGGGCAGCCAACTTGGAATCAACTGTCCTGCTGGTCTCTGAAGTAATGCGTAGAGCCTATTACTCCCTCGGTGTTCCGGCCACCGGCTACGCGCCTCAGAAGGAGGCTGACGATCTTGGGGCAGGACTCCTCCCGGTATTATCTCCTTGTGCTGTGACTTCGTTTCTCACTCTCCACAATATACTTCTCTTCGTGTCCTTTCTTAGGATGCTGCCACAATGAAGTGCAGGCGCAGCTCCGTAACGTTCTATCTCGTGCTTGGCCTCTGTCAGGATCCCACCCCTGACAGGGACCCTCTGTCTGCAGCTCAGATGTTCCTCCTTCTCCCCCTGTCTGCCTGACGGGTCCTCTCTGGGTCTAACCCAGGCAGCTTCTGACTGACTTCCTATCCAACCCACCAGTTTTACCCGTGTGTGAGGAGTGGCCTAGTAAATAGAATCTTTGCTCCCCCTGGTGGACTGGAGTGTGAAGTGTAGTGTGTGACTGTGATACCTGGTCAGGTGAACTCCTTTAGTACCATCAGACGTAACATCACTCCCCCTGGTGGAAGAGCGACATTACTGCAACGACCAGGACTCTGGGGCGCTGCACATGATCCAATCCTTCAATTTGTTGCCCCTTCCCCTGTAACCCCTTCCTCATCAACTACCACCCAATCCTCACAGCTCCACACCCCCAAGGTCCACCACATCTCACCATCTGATAGACCCCGTTCCGAAACCCAGTTATTATTATTATTATTATTTTTGTTAAATGTTTATTTTCTTTGCACAATATCTGTGTTTTCTTTGTCTCTTTAAGCGCCGCTGCCACACACACACACGTGTGTATTGTATTGTTGAGGGAACTTGTAACGGGTGTTTTACTACAGGTATTTTATTATTTAATTCAGTAAACATTACAGGTACATTTTAACATCACAGGTACATTTTAACATTACAGGTACATTTTAACATTACAGGTACATACTTAGCGGCTTAAACCATGCCGTCTTGCCATGCCACACGTCCATTATCAGAAATAAAGTATGCAGCAAACTTATCCCTCATCTGGGCAACTTCCACTGTAGTCCTCAGAGGGAGATCTTGGTAATCATGCAATGTAACAGGCTCCTCGGGTTCTAAATTGGGTAGCTCTTTTGGCAGGATATAATTGTGCATAGCAACACAAGCTTTCACAAGTTGTCACAACCTCATCAATTGTCTCAATTTTTAGATTCATGGCTGTTCCCAAAATGCGCCATTTAGATACCAGCAAGACAAAGGCACACTCCACAGTTCTTCGTGCCCTTGTCAGTCGGTAGTTGAAAATCCTTTTTTTTGCGATTCAAGTCCCTACTTGAGTAAGGTTTTAAGAGGTTGGCATGAATTTGAAAGGCCTCATTGGCGGGCCTTCAGTGTTGGGAAAAGGTTGTGGCTGTGGAAAACTGAAATTATTATGATACAAATATTGGCCCATGTCAGAGTTTTTGAAAGTCTGAGAGTAATTTCCTCATCCAAATGAGCCAACATCCATGGCAACAAATCGACATTCAGCAACTGCAATCGCCATGAGAACAATAGAAAAGTATTTTTTGTAATTAAAACACTCAGTTCCACTTCCAACAGATTTCATAATCCGAATGTGTTTGCCATCCACAGCCCCCACACAGGAAAATTACAAATGTCCTTGAATTTTTCAGCATTTTCAAGCCAGAGTTCAGTTGTGAGTTGGGGGAGGAATTCTTGACACAAGTCACATAAAGCCGTGCAGGTGTCTCCAACAATCTAAGAAAAGGTGGACTCTCCAATCCGGAACTGGAAATGAAGAGATGATAAGGTCTCTCCTGTAGCCAGGAATCTGCCAAACAGAAAATGGGTATAAAAAAATTAATGCATGGGTTTTCTAACAATAATACTGTGAACATGTGTTTGTTTTTCACAATTAAGTACCTCAGGTTCACCAACAGATGTTCCTCAGCAGAGTTGTGTGTCATGCCTGGTAATGGATCCTCGGACACGTTGCAGCAAGCCATCAAAACTCCGTTCAAACATCCTCATGTAGTCAAAAAACTCCTGAGGGTTTGCACGCAGCTCGGCATATAACTAGTGGTAGGCTCCACGGCTCTCTCAGAGTTCAAGGATGGGGTGTTGCCAGTAGCGAGGACGACATCTTCTCAGTCTTTGTCTTCTTCTTTCTTTTTGACAAACAAAACAAAAGCAAAGGCAGCAGCCAATTTCAATTGTAAATCAAGATTAGCATAGAACCTATCCATGTCAAGATCCATCTTGCAGCAGGATACAGCATCCAAAGACGAGGATTTCCTCAGTGCTGTGTGTCTATATATAGAAATCCCATGAGACAAGTCCATTGGGTGTCTGATGTCAAGGAAAAGCTACTGCAAAACATTGGAAATATCGAACGCATGCACATAAACAACGCAAACTCATGCAAACTCATGCACACGCAGCTTTTTTTGCCGTCATGCGTAAGATGATAGGGATAAAAAATGCTGCATAAGCATGCGCTTGCGCATGCGGATTCAAATGCTAATGTGAACATAGCCTTAGACTAAATGAGACTGGTGTACTTACATTGAAAAGACATAGAATGACTGTATAATCTTGATACTAAAGGGGTTGGCAATCTTTGGGGACTTATTTTTTAACTTAAGTGCATGTATTTTAGGCTAAAAATAATTTTAGCATTTTAGTTACATTGCAAATGTTGCACTGTTTTTCTTTTACAAGCTCTTTGTTTCCCTGCACATTCAACTTTACTGTATTCTGGGGCCATAATTTAGCTGAAAGGAGCTCAGAAAAAGACATAAGAACTTACAAACTTTCCTGTTAGACTGTCTGATTCTCCACTAAAGAGGTCGGCCACTTTCTCTTGTTAGTGCAGCTTTTCTCACACATGGACCAACACTTCAGTCCATAAAATAGATGCTGATAGAGGAAGATGTGACCAGACCTGTCCATCAGACTCCTCCAACTGGAAAACATCTCACATGCAAAGCGGCTTTACACATTTTAAAATTCTATGGAGAGGCAAGGAGGAGAAAGGAGTCATTCTGCAGACACCGACATTTTGTGCAAGTTCTCCTGAATCAACACAGTTTTCCATAGAAGTTTATGAGCACCAAGAGCCATCTCCTATCTCAGTAATGGGCAAATCTGTATTCACTAACAATAGATTTAACCAGTAAATTGAAACTGTTGAAAATAAATGATCAATAGGAAACTTAGACAAAGCCGAGGCAGAGGACTTTTGGAAATCACAAATGAAACAGGTGACACAATGTAATAAATTGTATGTACCATTATGGGCAGGAAACAGGTTCAGTTCACCAATTCTTAGTCAATAACTAGACCATCAAAGGAGTGTTCTAATCTGCTGCCTACAGAAGAACATTGCTCCTCCCAACTTACTGGTCGCCAGAGGACATGCAAGGTGGCTCGTAACCTAGGCAATGAGCAGTAAACTATAAGATTAAAATCCCTCAGTTCTTGAGAACAGAGAGGATTTTTAATAAGAGGTAAATTATATATTTGCTTGTTTTTACAAGCACTTTGCCATTTCAACCATTTAATTCCTTCACAAGATATAACATTTATTTATGTCATATGATGTGCCCCTGACTTTGATGTGGGCTCCAACGATGAGCCCTCATCTTTCCACACACATGACAGCCGATTTAATAAGCTGTCATGTGCCTTTAAAGGGAACCTGTCACCCCCAAAATCGAAGGTTTGCTAAGCCCACCAGCATCAGGGGCTTATCTACAGCATTCTGTAATGCTGTAGATAAGCCCCTGATGTATCCTGAAAGATGAGAAAAAGTACTGCAGTGCGCAGGCGCAGGGCCTCTCTGACCCGGCACCTGCGCACTAGTACTTTGCTCTGCCCTGAACAGGGCAGACAAAGTACGCCTGCGCCAGAGCCGCGGCAGGAAGACAAGAAGCGGATGTCATCGTAAGAAGATGGGAGGCCCCGGACCGCGACGCCCATCGGACCAGAACCGGACTGAGACCGCCCCTGGGTGAGTATAATCTAACCTCTTTTTCTCATCTTTCAGGATACATCGGGGGCTTATCTACAGCATTACAGAATGCTGTAGATAAGCCCCTGATGCTGGTGGGCTTAGCTCACCTTCGATTTGGTGGTGACAGGTTCCCTTTAAGAGTCGTTCAACCCGCAGATGTTAACCAGTTAAATCCCGCTGTCACTCTCTAACAGCGGGATTTAACTTTGGCACCCCTGTCACATGATCGCGGGATGCCAATGGGTTGTCATGACAGCCGGTAGTCTGCAGAAGACAATACTCCTGTGTACGCCACCTTGTGGCTGGTGTTCATAGGAGATCTTGATTTTCTGCTTTATGTAACAGGGCTGAAGCCCTGCTATGTATAGCACAGGTGATAGAGTGATCTCAGCTTCAAGTTTCCTAAAATGACAATTAAAGTAAAAAGTGAAAAAAAGTTTTTAAAAACATGAAAAAAAAACAAAAAAACAAAACACAAAAGTTCAAATCGCCCCCATTTTCCCCCATTGAAAATAAAACAAGGAAAAAATACACATATTTGGTATTGCTGCATTCAGAAATGTCCAATCTGTCAAACTATAAAATAAATTAATTAGATTTGTAAACAGCGTAACGAGAAAAAAATCAAAATGCCAGAATTATGTTTTTTTCGGTCACTGCAACAGTGCAATAAAATGCAATAAGAGGCAATGAAAACATCATATCTACCACAAAATGGTATGAATAAAAACATCAACTCTGGGTGCAAAAAATAAGTCATCACCCAGATCCTGAAAAATGTAAACGCTATGGGTCTCAGAAAATGGCGACAGTTGCAAAAAAAAGTTTTTTCACACAAATTTCAGAATTAGTTCTCACCTTTTAAATAGAAACTAAACTATACATGTTTGGTATCTGCGTATTGGTACTGACCTAGGGAATCATATTGCCAGGTCAATTTTACCATATAGTGAACATGGTAAATAAATAAATAAAAAACTATTGTGGAATTGCGCTTTTTTTGTAATGTCACAGCACTTGAATTTTTTTCCCTCATTTTACAGTACACTATAAGGTAAAATCAATGGTGTCATTCAAAAGTACAACTCGTACCTCAAAAAACAAGTCCTCATACGGCTATATTGATGGAAATATATAAAAGTTACGGCTCGTGGAAGAAGAGGAGGAAAAGACGAAGAAAAAAAAACAGAAAATGGCCATGGCAAGAAGGGGTCAGGCATTTGAGGTAACCTTTTTAATTTCAGAAAATAACTAGTTTCAACATAATATCATTGTGTATTACTATCACTGCAACATTTAGAGTTTGTTTAACCACATTTTGATTCTGGATCCCCTATTATCCGTGTAAGGAGGAAGACCGGGCAGCAGGTGCCTGTATTGAGCCGGGTCTGGAACTGTCCAGGCTGCATCCCATGTTGCCTGGGCGAAGGAATAGGGGACCAGACAGGTCACATGGCCCGGGAAGAGGGGGCATGTTTATGACAGAAACAGAGAAAAAAGTGTGCAAATCAACAGTTAGTTTCCCGCCGTCAGGGAGAGCGCAGCAGGGTGAGACGTGCGCTCCGCACCCCAAGCCCCAGCGCTGTGACGTACTGCAGCCTACACCTCCGAGTAACATCAGCGGGACAGTGCGTGTAGAGAGCAGTGTGCACCCAGAGGCAGTTAAGGCCGCACACATACAAAGAAGTGTGGGCTGGTTGCAGGACATTAGGCCGCAGTACCATATGACGGACAGCACGCCTGAGCTCACGTTTGATTCCGGGATTGGTGCAGCCCTCATTATTTTGGGTGCATAGACTCATGGACTAGGGGGCTCAATGGATAAAACCGGAGACCACCCATTGCCGCCAGAAACTGGATCGCCATCTGTGGGACCCCATCTGTGGGACCCCATCTGTGGACACTACTCCGGTCGCTGCCAGTACTACATCCCTCAACAGATCAACTGCGGTGGAGGACCATAGGGACACGATAAGTTTGATAATTGGACTGCTGTCATATTACATTTGCTCATTTTTCAAATTTAACTGTTTATCTCCATGCAAGGAGTTTTCTCCTTTGTGTTAATTAAATTGTTATATTGTTAACCCCTGCTCTGTCTCCCTTGCATCACTGCATCCCGCATCCCGATGACCAAGCTCTAGATTAGAATATGGTATCCAGGCTCTGGAAAGCCACATCTGGAATGGAGAAGAGCTGCACATGCTCATCCTATGCTCCAGTCATGTTCTATGGGAGTGCCATAAACAGCCAAGAGTTTTCTGCAGTTATTTACTTGCTTGTGTGCTGATATCGGAGCACTGCAGTCAGTTTTATGCCAACATATCAAACATTATACGACAGGGCTAGAGCGGGAAGCAGAGATGGAGAAGAATGTATATATGCTGTTAGACTCAGGGTGGAAAAGCTGTATGACGAGATAAGAAATTTTGAAGCATTTTATGGTCTGCTTCTCAGCTACTAGACTGCCCCCATCATCAGAAGTGGACCTGTTATGCTGAACAAATGGCCACAAGTATTAAACACATTTTAAAAATTAAATTATTCATTCATTGGCTGGTGATGCAGATAGAACTTGGAAAATGAGTTAAAGGGGTTGTCCGGTCTTAAACTACAAATCTGCAGTCACTCTGTGTGACTGCAGACTCGTGAATTCTCACATCGCGTGCACTGTGTGCTGTGAAGATTTGCTAGGAGAGGAGGGTCATGTGATTTGCATACTCCTGGTCCTATTCCGACTAAAAGGGCACGGTCTCACTCAGTCCAAGTGTATTGAGCAAGATGGCAAAGTATCTAGTTGGAATGTGGCCAAAAGTATGGAAATCGCACAATAATGTCACCCGAGAATGTCCACAACACCCAGTGCACATGATGTGAGGATTCACAAGTCTGCAGTCACATGGAATGATTACAGACTTGTAGATTTTCTGGCTCTGGACAGCCCCATTAATGCCTGCTGATCAGCAGGACTGCACTACTCTGGACGTCATGTTGTAGCCATAAGATTTCTGTGCATCACTGTTTTAAAACTGCATGGTAATGTCTTTTCTTTCAGCTTTTTGGCTGTAGCTGCTACATTTATAGGTGGAGGAATGCTAAGATTTCCAATATAACAGCTACATCCATCTTTAAGTATCTGTTTTCCTCATATGCATATATATGGGGATGCTGATGTAGATCAAGTGTAGCAGCAAATTCTGTTCTTCTGACAGGATGATAAATGCAAATTTCCTCCTATAATTTATGTGCATGCAGTTCCTGAAACTTCAGTACTTTCCTGTCAGATCTCTAGCAATAGAGATTTACTATTAGGTTTGTAATTATTTTACCACTGAATTGCGACGCCATATACACTGTGCTGCGCGAGAAGAACCTTGCATTATGAGAGAAAAAGCATGCGGTAAGTAAAAGTTTGTTTTTTGAGTACTGTAAGTAATGTGCAGATGAGTTACACTTTGCACATTTATTAATAAAAATCCTTATATAGCGGCAACATATTCTGCAGTACTGTACAAATTGAAAAGACGCTAGTGAGCATAAATGAGGCAATGGGTGACACATGGTTTGACCATCCTTTATAGCATGTTTTACCTCGCTTAGTTTACTTATTTCATTTTTATTATTATGCATATTGTTTAGAAGAACCTTGCGGCCCTAAGGGGGCCTGAAGGCCTTCCAACTTTTTTACAAGAGATAAAACAAGCCAAACTGAGTAATAGCGGTCTTCTGATCGAGTACTTAACCAGCAGCTTTTGAAGGTGTGTGGGCAACTTTAAGCCTTGTTCATATAGTGCAATTTAAAAGAAAAACAGAACATGAATGGATAAAAAAAGAGAATGTTATGTAATTATAAACTTTCCCATCAAAGTTTGTATTATATTGCAATTATCATATTATATAGCACTGTGTACTTACAATTGCTCATTTTGTCCTTCTACCCAGCTAATTCTTCTCTTTTCCCTGCTCTATGTAGAACCAAGAAGTCTCTATTCCCTGCATTTATCATTCCTCTCTTATAATCCTGACCCAGCTGCTCCCCTCCTCTACCAGGAACTTTTGCAGTTGCTGATGATGATGAGTCATTCAGGGAAAATGATCTCCTGTTTCTACATGGAGCTTAGAAGGATTCAGCTAGTCAGTTTTTAATCAAGTGATGTCATAGACCTAATGGACAAGAGAATACAGCTGATTAAAATGACAAAAAAGGAAAATGTTGCTTATAGTTTTAGTGAAATAAAGAATAGTGTCTTAGCCTTAAGATCATCTGCAGCTTTACAACCTGGAGCAAATGGTTGTAGTTGAGGTTAAAAAGCTCTTGAGTCTTATTTGTCATGATAGGGCACTAGAGATAACCTACTTAAAACAACATTTATAAATCATGAAATTCAATATTGACTATATAAATCTATAAAAAAAATTGTGAAACACTATTCAATTTGATAAAATATATATATTTTTTAGATCATAAAACAAAAACACATCAGATAAATATAATAAAACCAAGGAAATACAAAAAGTTAGACATCCATGGTTTCGGGTAAATACATATAACAGAGTCGCTCCAAATATCAATATAACAATTAATGGATATAAAAAGCAGCATATGAATATACGCTGCTCAAAAAAATGAAAGGAACACTAAAATACTACGTCCTAGATATCACTGAAAGAAATATTCCAGTTGCAAATTTTTATTCATTACATAGTGAAATTCGTTGAAAACAATAAAATATTAAAATGATCAATGTAAATAAAAATTAATATCCCATTGAAGTCTGGATTTGGAATGACACTCAAAATCAAATTGTAAATTCAAATGACAGGCTGATCCAACTTCAATGGAAATGCCTCAAGACAAGGAAATGATGCTCAGTTTTGTGTGTGGCCTTCACATGCCTGTATGACCTCCCTACAACGCCTCGGCTTGGTCCTGATGAGGCCACAGATGTTTTCCTGAGGAAGGCCTGGATTAAAGCATCAGTGAACTCCCGAACAGTCAATGGTACAATGTGGCGTTGATGGATAGAACGAGACATGATGTCCCAGATGTGCTCGATTGAATTCAGTGCTGGGGAATGGGCAGGCCAGTCCATAGCATCAATGCTTTCATTATGCAGGAACTGCTGACACACTTCAGCCACATGAGGCCTAGCATTGTCATGCATTATAAGAAACCCAGGGCCCAGTGCATCTGCATAATGTCTGACAATGGGTCTGAGGATCTCATCCCAGTACCTAATGGCAGTCAGTATACCTTTGGCTAGCACATGAAGGGCTGTGCGGCCCTCTAAAGAAATGCCTTCCCACGATATTACTGACCCACTGCCAACCCAGTCATGCTGCAGAATGTTGCAGGCAGCGAAACATTCTCCATAGTGTCTCCAGACTCTGAGCATATGTGACAGACCTGACAGTGTGAACCTGTTCTCATCCGTGAAGAGCACAGGGTGCCAATGTTGAATATACCAATCTTGGTGCTTTCTAGCAAATGCCAATCGCACTGCATGGTGTTGGGCTGTAAGCACAAGACCCACTTTTGGATGTCAGGCCCTCAGAGTGTGATTCTGACAGTTTGAGCAGACATATGGATGTTAGTGGCCTGCTGGAGGACATTTTGCAGGGCTCTGGCACTGCTCTTCCATTCATAAATGAGGAAGTAGCGGTCCTGCTGGTGGGTTGTTACCCTCCACGTCTTCTAGTGTACTGGCCTGTCTTGTGTCATCTGCTCCATGCTCTGGACACTGTGCTGACAGATACAGCTACCCTTCTTGCCACAGCTCACACTGATGTGCCATCCTGGATGAGCTGCACTACCTGAGCAACTTATGTGGGTTGTAGACAACACCTCATGCTACTGCACATACCTCTATGGGGGAGAACAATGACAAAAAGCAAAAGTAACCAAAACAACAGCCAAAAAGGATGAGAACAAAGAAATGGTCTGTGGTGACCACCTGCAGAACCACTCCTTTATAAGGATTGTCTTGCTAATTGTCTATAATGTCTACCCATTGTCTGCTCCATTTGCACAACAGCAGGAGAAATTGATTCACAATCAGTGTTTCTTCATAACTGGACAGGTTGATTTCACACAAGTGAAGGCTTTATATGTATTTAGAAAAAGATTAGATTGTAATAAACATTAAAGCTATTTATTTTTAAAGCACCATTCATTTCATGGTGCTGTATATGTAAAAAGTGTTTACATATATATTACATACAAATAATATGCAAAACACAGTAAAAGAACTAACAGTAACAGACTAGTACAGAGGAGGAGAGAACCCTGCTGTCATAGGTTTACAGGCTGCAAGGTATTAGGGAAATAGACAGTAGGTCGGTGGATTGCAGCAGCTCAATTGGTCTTGAGGCCACAGTGGGGTTAGAGAAGGCTGTATTCTTTCCTGAAGGAATATGTTTTCAGGTTGCAGCTGATATATTTAAATGTTGGAGACAATCAGAAATGTTTAGGCACAGAATTCCAGATGATGATTGATGCTGGGGAAAAATCTTAGAGGTGGCTGGGTGAGGAACATATCAGTGCAGAGGACAGAAGGAGATCTTGTGTGGACCGGAGGTTAAGTGTGGGGACTCTGGGGAGGTATCAGGAGTTTATTTAGTAGGTTTATGAAGCAGACAGATTATGGATGGCCCTCTAATTCATTCTTAGTAATTTAAACTAGACTCACTGGAGAATTGGAAATCAGGGAAGGGATTGGCAGAGGCATTGTGGGGGAGTGGTGGATAATTTCAGCAGTGGCGTTAAAGAGAATCTGTCAGCAGGATTCTACACCCCAAACTATTTATATTTACATGTAGCTCTTTCACAGACAAGTCCAGTAATACCTTTACATGGCCCATGTATTTCTGTTACTGTGAAATCATCATTTGAACTGATATGCAAATGAGGCTGTAGATCTGAAGCTTCCATCACTCCAGCTCTATTCCCCACCCAGTGCTGTTGCTTCCTGACTTATGGCTTCTTTGCATGATGTCACACAGCATAGAGTCTGTCAGTCAAGCATGAGGAGCAGTGCGAGAACATGCACATATAAATAGTGAAAATAGTGAAATCCTGCAGACAGACTCTCTTTAATTACAGGGGTGCAAGAGTGTCAGCTGTGAGGCCACAGATAAGGATACTACAGAAGTTAAGGCGGAAGGTGATGAGGACACATACTAAATTTTTAGTTAATTTGGAGTTGAAGTATGGATGGATTCTGGAAATATTTTGAGTTGGAAACAGAAGGAAATGGTTAGGGCTTGGATGTGTGGTTTGAAGAACAGAGCAGAGTCAACGGTTACAACAAGGCAGTGGACTTGTGATACAGGGGAAAGCGTGATGTAATTTATTGTGATAGATACGCCTGGTATGGGTAAGGCTACTTTCACACTAGCGTCGGTATGGGGCCATCGCCATGCGTCGGCCTGACGTACGTTGTGAAAATAATGAACAAGGGGAGCAGCGGATGCAGTTTTTCAACGCATCCGCTGCCCCATTGTAATGTCCGGGGAGGAGGGGGCGAAGTTCCGGCCGCGCATGCGCGGTCAGAAATGGCGGACACGACGCACAAAAAAAGTTACATGTAACTTTTTTTGTGCCGACGGTCCGCCAAAACACGACGCATCCATCGCACGACGGATGCGACGTGTGGCCATACGTCGCAATGCGTCGCAAATGCAAGCCTATGGAGAAAAAACGCATCCTGCGGGCAACTTTGCAGGATGCGTTTTTTCTCCAAAACGACGCATTTTGACGGACAGCAAGCAACGCTAGTGTGAGAGTAGCCTAAGATGGAGGAGAGATGATGAGTTCAGTTTTTCCCACATTGAGTATTAGAAAGCATGAACAGAAGAAGGAGGTTATACCGGATAGGACCTAGGGGATTTTGAACAGAATTGGATTTTGGCATGGATGGTGACATCCATGCCTGAGAGGTAGATTTAAGTGTCACCAACATATACAGTAGATAACGCTGGAAGCCATGGGACTTTATGAGCTGTCACAGGTCGCGGGCATAAATCAAGAAGAGTAGTGTCTCAAGATAAAGTCTAGAGGGACATCAGGGCCGGACTGGGACTAAAATTCAGCCCTGGCATTTGAAGTTACACAGGCCCACTTGTCACATGGTGACTGTATAATACCTTTGTACACTTGTAGGCAGGGCCGGTTTTAGGCAAAGTGGGGCCCTAGGCAAAGTTTAAAATGGGTCCCCAAATGCTAACATATTGCACATCACACAGAAGCCTTTCTGTTGTATTTACGTGCGCTGAGTTCAGGCCGCTAAACAAGTTTGATCGACAATACTGAAGTTGTTCAACGCTTGTTTCCCGGCCTCTTTCCACCAGCTGAGGAATAATGATGAGACAGAACGATCACTAATAGATCACTAACAGATCACCATACAGTATCATGTTTTCAGCAGCACATCTACAGTTTACACTGGCAATGTGCTGCTGACAACAAGGCTTTTAGTTCCAGCAAAAACAATCCGAATATGCAGCATTTTACTTGTTTAGTAAAATACACCCCATAGTCCTCCATATATTATAATGTGCTCCATAGTCCTCCATATAGTATAATACACTCCCTATAGTCCTCCATATATTAAAATACACTGCTCAGTCCTCCACATAGTATAATACACTCCTCATAGTCCTCCATATAGCATAATACAATCCTCATAGTCCTCCATATAGCATAATACAATCCTCATAGTGCTCCATATAGTATAATGCACCGCCACAGTCATCCATGTAGTACAATTCACTTCCCATAGTATAATGCACCCCATAGTTCTTCATATAGTATAACGTATTCCCCATAGTCCTCGATACAGTATAATGCAGCCCACATATAGTATAATGCAGCCACCCCAGAGTATAATGCAGCCACCCCAGAGTATAATGCAGCCACCCCAGAGTATAATGCAGCCACCCCACAGAGTATAATGCAGCCACCCCAGAGTATGTAACCCCCATAGAATATAATATAGCCCACCTCCCCATAATATATAATGTAGCCCCCCATAGAATATAATGCAGCCCCCCATAGTATATAACGCAGCCTCCCCCATAGAATATAATATACCCCCACAATAGTATATAACACAGCCACATAGTACATAACATGGCCTCCCCCATAGAATATAATATACTCCCCATAGTATATAGCAAAGCCTGCATATTATATAGCACAAACCGCATAGTATACAGCACAGCCTGCATACTATAGCACAGCTCGCGTAGTAGATAACACAGCAGTATTCAGCACAGACCACACAGTAGTATACAGCACAGACCACACAGTAGTATACAGCACAGCCCACGTAGAAGTATACAGCACAGTCCACACAGTAGTATACAGCACAGCCCACAGAGTAATATATACAGCACAGCCCACAAAGTAATATATACAGCACAGCCCACAAAGTAATATATACAGCACAGCCCACAGAGAACTATATACAGCACAGCCCACAGAGAACTATATACAGCACAGCCCACAGAGAACTATATAAAGCACAGCCCAGAGTACTATATACAGCACAGCCCAGAGTACTATATAAAGCACAGCCCAGAGAGTACTATATACAGCACAGCCCAGAGAGTACTATATACAGCCCACAGTAGTATACAGCACAGAGCACAGCCCAGAGAACTATATATAGCACACAGTAGTATACAGCACAGAGCACAGCCCACAGAGTACTATATATAGCACAGAGCACACAGCAGTATACAGCACAGAGCACAGCCCACAGAGAGCTATATACAGCCCACAGTAGTATACAGCACAGAGCACAGCCCACAGAGAGCTATATACAGCCCACAGTAGTATACAGCACAGAGCACAGCCCAGAGAACTATATATAGCACACAGTAGTATACAGCACAGAGCACAGCCCACAGAGTACTATATACAGCCCACAGCAGTATACAGCACAGAGCACAGCCCACAGAGTACTATATACAGCCCACAGCAGTATACAGCACAGAGCACAGCCCACAGAGTACTATATACAGCCCACAGCAGTATACAGCACAGAGCACAGCCCACAGAGTACTATATACAGCCCACAGCAGTATACAGCACAGAGCACAGCCCACAGAGTACTATATACAGCCCACAGTAGTATACAGCACAGAGCACAGCCCAGAGAACTATATATAGCACACAGTAGTATACAGCATAGAGCACAGCCCACAGAGTACTATATATAGCACAGAGCACACAGTAGTATACAGCACAGAGCACAGCCCACAGAGAACTATATACAGCCCACAGTAGTATACAGCACAGAGCACAGCCCACAGAGAGCTATATACAGCCCACAGCAGTATACAGCACAGAGCACAGCGCACAGAGAGCTATATATAGCACAGAGCACACAGTAGTATACAGCACAGAGCACAGCCCACAGAGTACTATATACAGCCCACAGCAGTATACAGCACAGAGCACAGCCCACAGAGTACTATATACAGCCCACAGCAGTATACAGCACAGAGCACAGCCCACAGAGTACTATATACAGCCCACAGTAGTATACAGCACAGAGCACAGCCCAGAGAACTATATATAGCACACAGTAGTATACAGCACAGAGCACAGCCCACAGAGTACTATATATAGCACAGAGCACACAGTAGTATACAGCACAGAGCACAGCCCAGAGAACTATATACAGCCCACAGTAGTATACAGCACAGAGCACAGCCCACAGAGAGCTATATACAGCCCACAGCAGTATACAGCACAGAGCACAGCCCACAGAGAGCTATATATAGCACAGAGCACACAGTAGTATACAGCACAGAGCACAGCCCACAGAGTACTATATACAGCCCACAGTGGTATACAGCACAGAGCACAGCCCACAGAGAACTATATACAGCTCACAGTAGTATACAGCACAGAGCACAGCCCACAGAGAACTATATACAGCCCACAGCAGTATACAGCACAGAGCACAGCCCACAGAGTACTATATATAGCACAGAGCACAGCCCAGAGAACTGTATATAGCACACAGTAGTATACAGCACAGAGCACAGCCCACAGAGTACTATATATAGCACAGAGCACACAGTAGTATACAGCACAGAGCACAGCCCACAGAGAACTATATACAGCCCACAGTAGTATACAGCACAGAGCACAGCCCACAGAGAGCTATATACAGCCCACAGCAGTATACAGCACAGAGCACAGCCCACAGAGAGCTATATATAGCACACAGTAGTATACAGCACAGAGCACAGCCCACAGAGTACTATATACAGCCCACAGTGGTATAACAGCACAGAGCACAGCCCACAGATAACTATATACAGCACAGAGCACAGCCCACAGAGAACTATATACAGCCCACAGCAGTATACAGCACAGAGCACAGCCCACAGATAACTATATACAGCCCACAGCAGTATACAGCCCAGAGCACAGCCCAGAGAACTATATACAGCCCACAGCAGTATACAGCACAGAGCACAGCCCACAGATAACTATATACAGCCCACAGCAGTATACAGCACAGAGCACAGCCCACAGAGAACTATATACAGCCCACAGTGGTATACAGCACAGAGCACAGCCCAGAGAACTATATACAGCCCACAGTAGTATACAGCACAGAGCACAGCCCACAGAGAACTATATACAGCCCACATCTCTTCTCTTCCTCCCCTCACCTCCTCCGAGAATGGCCCCACAGTCCAGAAAAAAAAAAAACTCTCCTCACCTCTCCTCGTGCCCAGCGTTGCTTCCTGGTTCCTGCTCCTGTCTCAGCAGCTGCAGTCTGCCCGGGACACAGCAGGTGCGCGATGATATGACATCATCGCGCACCCGCAGTGTCAGAGGCAGAGCAGGGAATGATGGGAGAGGAGCGTCTGTAGACGCTCTCCTCCATCATTGCATTCAACTGTACCGGCGTCTATACGCCGGTATAGTTGAATGCGACGGCGGGGGCGGCGGATTGAGCGGCCCACCACTGGCACCGGCCCTTCTGGCATTTGCCAGAAGTGCCCTATGGCCAGTCCGGCCCTGAGGGACATTAACAGAGAGAAAGTTAAGTGAAGAGGTGATCTGGGAATGTGAGGCCCTCAACGTGCATTTACATAGATGCAATCAAGATGCTTGATGTCAAGGAAAGAGATGATCTGTAGTAGGAGGGAATGATCATCTGTGTCTAATGTAGCAGGCAGGCCAAGGAGGAGGAGTGTAGAGTATTATCTGTTGGCTTTGGCAGACATCAGATTGTAAGTTTGGTTAGATCAGTTTCAGTGTAGTGGTGGGGATGGAAGCTGGATTTTACATTTAGACCCACGCTGCCGGGAGGAAATTAACTTTATTCCCCCAGGTTTAGTCACCATTCTGTGTACAGAGAGATGCAGCTGTAAGAGTGTCCCCCACATTAATTGACAGCATGTTCGAATGCTGATCTATAGTCAGTCAATGCGTGGGGGCGAGGTTACAGCCGCTGTGTTCTATACACAGATCAGTGAGTGAACTTGTTCCGGCACCACCCCATGACTGAAACTGGAACACTGTAGGGGGGAAAAGTTAATTTCCTCCTGGCAGCGTGGTCTAAGTGTAAGCGCCGGCCAGGTTTACAATGCAATTAATGCTTTTTTCCGTTGGCATGTTCCCTTTAAGGAGTTTAGCTATAGCACAATCATGATACTTTTTCACATTATCTTATATGTAAAATCATTTTTTTCAATCTAATTAAACTGCTTGTCTGAATCTTTACATGAGTTACATATTGTAAATTAAAGCTTTGATGTGCACCAAAAGACTTGACGAAATACAGAAAAAAATGGAAACAGAACTGCCTTTATATGATTATTACATTCAGAATGGTTTCAGTTGACAGCTTTATGAAGGCGGCTTGAGTACAGATGGTTCTGCTGTCTAATGCCCACTGAGCTAAAGGGCAATGTTTTGAGTTCTCATAGGGCCCAAGAGAATAGAAAATATCCAGATGTCATTCAATGCTGATAGAGTCCATGCTGATCCATGTGTCACTTTCTTTTATTTTAGGTATTTTAAATAAAATTAAAATTGGTTATATGATTAATTTAAATAAATAAGAATATGTGTATCCTTCATAAAGGCAGCCCATATTAGTACTATGATTCCCCAGAGCTAAAGTAGCCGACTCTGTACATACAATTTCCATTCGTGTAAAGGTTATTCTGTCAAAAGACGCTGAAAGTTATCAAACATATTGTAGACGTGGTAAATAAACCTAAATGTTATGCCATCCTTTTCCTGAGCTTTATTTATTTTTTTGCTATATGAGCCCCTCAAATATTAGATCTGTTGAAGCTTTCAAACAATCATTATAGGTGATTTTATGGCCTCCTTAAAAGCTTTGTCAGTGCAAAATGATTGTTCAAACCAAGCACAAGTGCTTGGTGCACCCGTGGCGAGGCCAAACATTGGGGAAAGGTTCATTGGTTTATTCGCCCACTCCAAGGGTGTACCAGTGCTTGATTTGAACAGTTACCGTATTTTGTGATGACATATTCCCTTTAAGAGAAGATTCAGATGGCCATATAATTCAGATGCAGAACGCAAAACAATGCTCAGACAGGCCGTCAGCTCTCTTGACCAAAGCATGACAGCTCCATAGGTCATTCTTGGGTCGGCGGAGCAGATGACCAGTCCTAGCATTGCATTGCGATTTTTGTCCAAGTTATACAGCAGTTTGATTCTTCCCATAATCTGTGAATCCGCCACTGTTCTGACCATGGTCACTGCTTCAGCATTTGGTCAGTATTTCACATTAGTATTTGTAAATCAAAATCAGGATTGGAACAAGAGGAAAAGTTTAATAGAAACACATCACCACTTCTGTATTTATCACCCACTCCTGGTTTTGGCTTACAAATACTGATGTAAAATACTGACCAAATACTGAACGTGTGTGAACATGACCTTAGGTGATGAGTTGTATTAGCTTTCAGTTCCTGTGGGAAATAAGGTTTTACATTTGATCAATGTTGAACAGTTAGACTTTTGCAGTTGACGACACAATCGCACATTGCTGTAAATGTGACAAAATGTGATATAGGTCAGAAGACAAATTACTGCAGTAATTGTGACGCACACCTAAATGTTATCCCGTAGAAACATATAAATTTAGACTTTGATGGATTTGATGCGCCCTGACTTTTATTTGTAAGGGTATACTTTTATCTGACATCTATATTTTATCTCAAGTTTATCAGTGAATTTAACATGCTCCAGTTGAGATATGACTTAAAAGGTTTTGAAATTACAGTTCAAACACAGCAACAAAGTGGCTTTAACTTTTAATGTCTGCTGTCACCAGCATGCATGAAAAATTCTAGAACTCCAGGGCTAGTTTGGATGCATTGAAAACACTATTTTTTTCCAACCCAACTTGAGAAGATACTTTACATAATGCAGTGTATCATGTAAAACATATTTTTGTAGCTGTATTTTGCACATATTCATCTATAGTTACCAGTCTGAATTCCTAAAATTATAGTTTTTTTTATTTAAGAAATCTATTCAATTTGCAAACTCTGCAATGTGACTATCATTACAGATCTCTGGATAATGTGCATTCTAGCCATTAAATTCCTTAAAGGGAACCTGTCACCATGAAAATGCAGTGCAATCTGTGGGCAACATGCTCTAGAGGACCTGATTAGACTGATACATAGTTTTGTGGGTAAAGATTCGGTAACCTGTGTTTTCATCATTTATTCCTCTGCTCTTTCTGGCATTTTTGGCCCAGTGGGGTGGTCCTGTATGCACACTCATACAAAGAAAAGCTCTCAATCTTTGATAAGACCACCCACTGGACCATAAATCCCATAAAATGCCAAGGTTTAAACGATGAAAACACAGGTTATCCTGAATCTTTTCTCAAAACTATACAGTATATCAAACCTTCTCTATAACATGATAGCTGCAGATTGTACTGTATTTTCATGGTGATAGGTTCCTTTTAACATGTGAATTGTTTACAGCCACCCCCCATATACATAGAATAATAAAATAAAGATAATTTAACCATCAGCTGCTCTCCCAACTTAGTCAAGCATAAATGAATGGAGAAAGAGTAGTAAACTACAATTTCTCCCATGGGAACAAGAACATTGGCAGGTTATAATCTATCATGCCTCCTGTTTTCCTCCAAAAATGCTGGTTCCTCATAAACATTAGCTAGTAAGCTAATCTTGATCAACAAGTTGGTTGACTTGTTATCTAATATATAAAGCCAAGTTTAGACTTGCAGATTTACAATTTACAATTACAAGCTGTTAGGGTATGTGCACACGTTGCGGATTTCTTGCAGAAATTTCCTGAAGAAAACCGGAAATTTTCTGCAAGAAATCCGCATTTTTTTTTTTGCGTTTTTTTTCCATTTTTTTCGCGTTTTTTTAGCATTCTGCAAGCGTAATTAGCTTGCAGAATGCTAAAGTTTTCCAAGCGATCTGTAGCATCGCTTGGAAAACTGACTGACAAGTTGGTCACACTTGTCAAACATACTGTTTGACAAGTGTGACCAACTTTTTACTATAGATGCAGCTTATGCAGCATCTATAGTAAAAGAGAGAATGTTTAAAAATAATAAAAAAAATAAAAAAATGCTTATACTCACCCAGACATCTCATCAGCGGCGTCCGTTCGTCTTCCTATAGCTGGTCTGTGCGCACAGGACCTTCCGTGACGTCACGGTCACGTGAGCGGTCACATGACCGCTCACGACCAATCACAGGACAGTGACGTCATCGGCAAGGTCCTTCGCCGCACATCAGCTACAGGAACCGAAGCGGCAGCATGCAGTGGAGGCGGGAAGACATCGAGGGTGAGTATATCGCTATTTTTTATTTTAATTCTTATTTTTTGACCACTTATATGGTGCCCAGTGCGTGGAGGAGAGTCTCCTCTCCTCCACCCTGGGTACCAACCGCACATAATCTGCTTACTTCCCGCATGGTGTGCACAGCCCCGTGCGGGAAGTAAGCAGATCAATGGACCCCTAGGTGTGCGGAATCCCCTGCAATTCCGCATTTTAATGAACATGTTGCTTTTTTTTCCGCGATGCGATTTTTTCGCGGAAAAAAAGGCTACATTTGCACAAAAAATGCGGAATACACTTAAAATAATGGGAGGCATATGTAAGCGTTTTTTTCGCGTTTTTATCACGTTTTTATAGCGAAAAAACGCGAAAAAAACGCGAAAAATACTTAACGTGTGCACATGGCCTTAAGTTGTCAAATGATTTTTAAACATTTTAACAGTAACCCTTATATAACAGTCAACCAAATCCTAAATGTACTAGGAATTAACATTAGACATAGGATTAGCCCACACTGTAGCGTAAGCCTTAGGTCAGATTTACCAGAGATTTGACCTTGCTTATGAAAATCTGGTTATGTAACAATACAATTTTATTAGGTAAGGTATGGTTTTTTTTTGGAATGATAAGGACACAACATACAATTTCCAATTTGGATTTTGAATTGGTTTTTAAATCATTTGATCTTTAAATGGTTTTTCTGGGAATGGGGAAAATAACTATGAATTTATTTATAATTACATTTCCTTTAAATACAATTAGAAAATTCCAATCGTTTTGTCCCGGGAGCTAATTACAATAGAATTAAAATGGCCACCATCCTGTTTCAGTAACAAAAACATGTCCTAGAATGCTAGAACAAGTGACATAAGTATGTGCAGTTGGGGGCTCCACTGCTGTGACCTGTGTAATCTATAACAGTGTTCCCCATCTCCAGTCCACAAGAGCCAGTAGCAGATCATGTTTTCAGCATTTCCTTAGTATCGCACATGGGATGATGGAACTATTATCTGGGCATTACTAAGGAAAACCTGTGTCATGTCGGACGCTGTTCATACTAGGGCGTTCGACAGACAGTGGTAATTCCGCTTTTGTCCACTATGCGCTCAGTGGCGTCGGCTAGTTTTTATCTAGCTGGTCCGGGGTTAATTTAGCTGGTGCTCGGATTGGAAGCTGGGTCACGCCCACTGCCTTTAAATAGTTCTTCTGAACATTGGGCGTCGCCGATTATAGCTTCTGTCTTGTGCTTGGTTATCTCAGTCTGGAGTGGTGGTCTAGGAGAAGGAGTATCGTATCTGGTGGTGTATTTCCCTTTGTCTTATTTTCTCCTTCCTTTATTTGTATTTGTTTTGCCCTGTGCACTTATAGTGTATTCCTGTGTGACTGCGGCGTGGTGCATATTTTCCGTTATCCTTGTCTGTGCTAACTGTGGGTATTGGTGTATGGTCTCTTCACTGGGTGGTGGGTGGAGGTTTCAGCCTAGGGTTGAAACAGGAGACAGGGTGAGGATGGAGGCCCAGACATGCACACCATCAGTGTAAACTCTGGGAGAGGGTCAGTCAGGGTTTCCCAGAGTTGAGGGAAATCGCAGGGGCCCGGTTTAGTAGCTCTTGCCTACCTAGGCTTCCCGTGACATTATAATCGGCCAACATTATTTGAATTCCATGGATTCCATGACTTCCATAACCCGCCAGTTGGAGGCGCTGTCCCTACAGGTCACTGAGTTGAGGGGGGCAGTGCAGCAACAGGGACTAGCAGTATCTAATGTGCAAGCTGGAGAGACAGGTAGAGTTGCTGAGCCTAAGTTTCCTTTACCTGAAAGATTTACTGGGGAACGCAGTAAATTTGTTACTTTTCGTGAAGCTTCCAAACTATATTTTCATATGCGCCCGATCTCCTCAGGTAATGAGGCTCAGCATGTGGGTCTGGTGTTGTCATTACTAAATGGGGATCCTCAAGCATGGGCGTTTTCTTTGCCTTCTGATTCTGCTGCATTTGACTCAGTGGAGAGTTCTTTCTGCTCTTGGACACATTTACGATGATCCTGACAGAATGGCTCTAGCAGAATCTAAGATACGTGCTCTTTGCCAGGGGGAGCGTGTTGCAGAGGATTCCTGTTCTGAATTTCGCCGCTGGGCGGTTGACACACAGTGGAATGATCCCGCACTGCGGAGTCAGTTTATTCATGGGGTTTCTGGAAGGGTTAAAAAAGCCCTCCTGATGTACGAGACTCCTGCTTCTCTAGATTCCGCTATGAGTCTTGTTGTCTGCATTGATTGCCATTTGCGTCAGGGGGAGCATGAGACATCGCCTATGGGAGAGGGTTTAGGTTCACGTGAGGTTGCTGCAGGTGAGCCCACGGAGCCTATGCAAATCGCAGGGGTGTCACATGTTAAACATCGAGCCCCTGTGCTCAAGAAGCAGGGAGCCTGTTTTTACTGTGGTAAAACTGGTCATTTTGTTAACATTTGTCCTCTGCTGTCTAAGAAAAACGCAACGGCGGAAAACTTCTAAGCTCAGAGGGTGTGGAGGAGACCAATCTGAGCTTATGCATATCCTCCATGGTGGTTTCTCAATGCATGCTCCCCGCCAAAGTTATTGTCGCTGGCAGAGAGCAGCCAATCACTGTTTTTGTGGATAGTGGTTCTGCCACAAATCTCATTGATGAGGAGTTTGCGCGCACGGCCGGTTTTAGGATCGAAAAACTGCCTCATCCTATCCGCGTGGTCACCATCAATGCTGCTCCTCTCTCACAGGGGGAGATTACTGAGTTTGTGGCTGAGGTGAAACTCCACATTGGGGTTCTACATTTCGAGCAGGTTACATGTAAGGTGCTCAGGAATCTTCCTGCACAGGTGGTTTTGGGTTTTCCATGGTTGTCTATACACAACCCGGTTATAGACTGGAAAGCTCAGGACATAATTCAGTGGAGCGAATTCTGCCAGAATTGCCTGGCCACATGTGTGTCTGCTGTGACTTCAAGCGTTCCTGAGTCACTTCTGGATTTTGCGGATGTGTTCTCTGAAAAGGGTTGTTCAGAGTTGCCACCACATCGCCCCTATGACTGTACTATCAGGTTTAAACCAGGAGCCAAATTGCCTAAAGCAAGGATGTTTAACATCTCCGGTCCAGAGAGACAAGCGTTAAAGGATTGCATTGCTGAAAGTTTGAGCAAAGGGCACATCAGGCCTTCGTCCTCGCCTGTGGCAGCGGGGTTCTTCTTCGTAAAGAAGAAAGATGGCGGACTACGCCCGTGTCTGGATTTCAGGGAGTTAAAACAGATTACGGTTCGTGATCCATACCCTATGCCACTGATACCAGATTTGTTCAACCAGGTGGCAGGTGCTAAGTGGTTTACCACGCTTGACCTCAGGGGGGCGTACAACCTCATAAGAGTCCGTCAAGGTGATGAGTGGAAGACGGCTTTTAATACCCCTGAGGGTCATTTTGAAAATTTGGTGATGCCATTTGGGTTGACAAACGCAGTGTTCCAACATTTCATAAATGATGTGTTCTCGCATGTTTTGGGGAAATTCATTATTGTGTACCTAGATGACATTCTCATATATTCTTGCGACCGTGATACTCATTTAGACCATGTCAGGCAGGTGTTACAGCTTCTCAGAGAGAATAAGCTCTATGCAAAACTTGAGAAATGTGTATTTTAGGTTCAGGAGTTGCCTTTCTTGGGTTATATGGTGTCTGCTTCTGGGTTTAAAATGGACGCCGCTAAGGTGCAAGCGGTGTTGCGTTGGGAACGGCCTGATAACCTAAAGCACTTCAGCGGTTCCTTGGGTTTTCTAACTACTATAGGAAGTTTATCAAAGACTTTTCTATCATTGCTAAACCGCTAACTGACATGACTAAAAAGGGTACCAATTTCTCCGTTTGGCCTGAGGCTGCTGTGCACGCATTTGAATTTCTTAAGAACAGTTTTGTTTCGGCCCCCATTCTTGTGCAGCCAGACGTATCGAAACCTTTTGTCGTGGAAGTCGATGCGTCTGAGGTTGGTGTGGGGGAGGTGTTGTCACAAGGCTCATCCTTGAGCGATTTGCGTCCTTGCGCCTATTTCTCCAAGAAACTGTCGTCTGCCGAACGTAACTACTATATCGGCAACAGGGAATTGTTGGCAATCAAGTTGGCCTTTGAGGAATGGCGACACTTCTTGGAGGGGTCGGGTCATCAGGTTACTGTTATTACCGACCATAAGAATTTGCTTTATTTGGAGTCTGCCAAGCGTCTATCTCCCAGGCAGGCTCGCTGGGCATTGTTTTTCACGCGGTTCACTTTTGTTGTTACTTACAGACCTGGGTCTAAAAACACTAAGGCGGACACTCTGTCCAGGTGTTTTCCGGGGGGAGAACCTCGGGAAGATCCAGTACCCATCCTTCAAAAGGGTGTTGTGGTTTCGGCTCTCACAACCGAGGTTGAGGCTGAGATTGCCGAGGCCCAGGAGGAGGTACCATCTGAGCTTCCCATCAACAAATCGTTTGTACCGCTTCATCTCTACTTAAAGGTTTTGGCGGAGCATCATGATGCTGTCCTGGCTGGCCACCCAGGGGTCAGGGGTACTTTGGAGTTGGTGTCACGTCGGTTTTGGTGGCCCAAAATCCGACAGGACGTGGTCTCATACGTGTCAGCTTGCACCACGTGCGCTAGGGCTAAGACGCCCCATTCCCGTCCTGTTGGCACACTACTTCCTCTCGAGGTACATAGTAAGCCATGGACGGAGATCTCCATGGATTTTATCACTGACTTGCCCTCCTCAGCTGGGAACACGGTCATTTTGGTGATTGTTGATCGGTTCTCAAAAATGTCACACTTTGTGTCTTTGCCTTCGTTGCCTAACGCTAAGACTCTGGCTCAGGTATTTGTGCAGGAGGTGGTCAGACTTCATGGGGTTCCATCTGACATCGTTTCTGATAGAGGTACTCAGTTTGTGGCAAAATTTTGGAAAGCAATTTGCTCACGGCTGGGGATCAAGTTGTCTCATTCTTCGGCGTTTCATCCTCAATCAAATGGTCAGACCGAGCGTATGAACCAAAATTTGGAGCAGTACTTACGCTGCTTTGTTTCTGATAACCAGGAGGAGTGGTCGACGTTCCTTCCTTTGGCTGAGTTTGCCATCAATATTCACCGCCAGGAGTCTTCTGGGGAGTCTCCGTTTTTTTGTGTTTACGGGCTACATCCTCAATTTTGTACTTTGAGTCAGGGGGGCTCTTCCGGCGTCCCGGAGGAAGACCAGTTAGGAGCACAACTGTCATCAGTCTGGAGGAGAGTTAAACAGCTCTTGCTGAGTGTGGGTGCTAGGTACAAACGTGTGGCTGACAGTAGGCGTGTGCCAGGTCCGGACCTGAGTGTGGATGACTGGGTGTGGTTATCCACAAAAAACATAAGACTCAAAATACCATCCCTTAAATTGGGTCCTAGGTTTATTGGTCCATTTAGGGTCACCGCCGTCATTAACCCTGTAGCATACCGATTGGAGCTTCCTACGGTGTATAAGATACACAACGTCTTCCACAGGTCTCTTTTAAAGAAGGTGGTGGGTTCCGTGGATGCGGCGCCGATGCCACCTCCAGTCTTGGTGGATGGTAATTTGGAATTTGAAGTCTCCAAGGTGGTTGACTCTCGTGTAGTGCGCCGCACTTTTCAGTACTTGGTACACTGGCGTGGTTATGGGCCTGAGGAGAGGTCTTGGGTACCAGCCTCGGACATTCATGCGGATCGGCTGGTCAGTATGTTTCACCGCCGCCATCCGGACAAGCCGGGTCCTATAAGTCGTGAGGGCCCTGGGATCCCTCGTAGAAGGCGGGGTACTGTCATGTCGGACGCGGTTCATACTAGGGCGTTCGACAGACAGCGGTAATTCCGCTTTTGTCCACTATGCTCTCAGTGGCGTCGGCTAGTTTTTATCTAGCTGGTCCGGGGTTAATTTAGCTGGTGCTCGGATTGGAAGCTGGGTCACGCTCACTGCCTTTAAATAGTTCTTCTGAACATTGGGCATCGCCGATTATAGCTTCTGTCTTGTGCTTGGTTATCTCAGTCTGGAGTGGTGGTCTAGGAGAAGGAGTATCGTATCTGGTGGTGTATTTCCCTTTGTCTTATTTTCTCCTTCCTTTATTTGTATTTGTTTTGCCCTGTGCACTTATAGTGTATTCCTGTGTGACTGCGGCGTGGTGCATATTATCCGTTATCCTTGTCTGTGCTAACGGTGGGTATTGGTGTATGGTCTCTTCACTGGGTGGTGGGTGGAGGTTTCAGCCTAGGGTTGAAACAGGAGACAGGGTGAGGATGGAGGCCCAGACATGCACACCATCAGTGTAAACTCTGGGAGAGGGTCAGTCAGGGTTTCCCAGAGTTGAGGGAAAACGCAGGGGCCCGGGTTATTAGCTCTTGCCTACCTAGGCTTCCTGTGACAACCTGAAAATATAATCTGTTGGTCGCTCTTGAGTAGAGTTGAATGAATGTTTCAAAATTCAATTCGGATTATATGATCGCCGGCGAATATTGTATTTGCAACATTCACCAAACACAGCTGAACATCATTAGAGTCAATGGAACTAGAGTTGAGCAAATATGTTCAGACCCAATCATCAAACATAAATTCAGCTCGAATAGGGTACCAAAGTGGCACGAATATGGCAAATTTGAATTCGGCGATTGTTTTCAAACATATTTGCTCAACTCTACTCTTGAGTACTGACGTTGGGGAACACTAACCTATACCATGGAATGTCATTCAGAAAAACTGTGCACAGCAGTTACTTCACCAATCCAGGCTTCTCATAGATAATAACACCAACTGAGAGAAGATCTTCCTGCACATGAAGGAGGTCTTGGAACTTACTAGTGCACATGCTCACAGGTACTTGTCTTAATATCCTAGGACAAATTGAAGTCAGTAAAACACAACTACAGGCATTTTAATTGTTTATAGTGATTTCCTCTGTAGTCAAAAAATGTGTAATTTGCTAATTAATTGTATTTAAGAATTTATTTATAATGACATTTCCTTTAGCTATAATTTTTCAACTCCATGAGAGCTCCTTTAAGCCAGTTAACTGTCCAAGTTTTTGGTTGTTCTTTCAGCATTGCCAGTATTGTAAATTCTAATATGCTAAATAACATCATTATGGACAAAAATGTGGTAGAACATGACATCTGAGAAATTGAGGCTACTTAGTTTTAGCAATGATTACCAAACTGCAATTATACCAACATACTGGTCTATAAAACAATCAACAGAAAAATGTAAGTTATCCACTATCCATGTTAACTGGGGTAACTAACTGATTACTAAGACCCCTTGCGATCTCAAGATCAGGGCTCAGGAACTCGGAATTTGACCTCTGCACGGCACTTTTTTCAGCTGTCACATAGGCAATGAATAGAGCAGAGCATGCTCACCTCCGCTTCTTTAAACATGAGTCTTACCATCGTCACATTCCAAAGGGGATAACTTAATATTTTGGGAATAACATTTTAAATCTAATTTCATTGATACATCAGCTCTCTGAATAAAGAAAGAACCTTGTAGTGAATACCGCTGGGTACAATGTCTGTAATGCTAACTCAATGAAGCAGGACATGGCAGATCTGTATCCTTAATAAACAAGAAATGAGATATGTGCGAAAACTCTCATAATCAATCACTATTAAGACATTCATATAAGGGAAATATTATGAAAAAAAAATTGAATATGCTTAAAGCAACACAGACAGTAGAAATGCAAATTGTACCAAAACGGCTTCTCCCAATCTATATAGACAAGTGATGATAAATGTAAACTTGTTTTACACGAATGCAACCAACACATTAAATAGATCTGGGAGAATTTCTACAAAGACAGGATTAGATAAAATTGAGACTACAGCTAAGGATATTACATTATTGTTGACATTTAAACTGATTTTAACAGGATCCATCAACAGTTTTTATGCTTTTGGGATCTGCTAGATGTATGAAGTGGCTAACTGATGGACAATTGTTTGCTCTTCTGACTATGCTTAAAGTGAATCTGTCACCAGGTTTTTGCTACCTCATCTGAGAGCAGCATAATGTAGTAAGAGTGACCCTGATTCTATCACTTAGTTTACTGGGTGCAACAGTTGTGACACAATCAGAGTTTTTAGATACAGCACGAAGCAGAGATCAGAAAGCTAACCCTGCCCACACCAGGCTCTCTGTATACATGGTTTATTGACTATGAGCTGCTTATCAGAGGAGGGGCGTAATCGGAAAAGGGCTCACGTGAACTACAGTCCAGGTAGTGATAATGTTCTGGTGATAACACATTCATTGTATTGAAACAACAGCACGCAGCATAATAATCCCTGAAATCTGTGTCTCAGCCCCTACCTCATGCTATCCTCAGATTACATGGCAAAAACCTGCTAACAGATTCCCTTTATGGACCAACAAGAATATGTAAAATTATTGTCAGACTCATTAGGGATCAGTTATATAAACCCAAAGAGAATAAAATAAAATCTTTATTTGCCTATTGGATCAAAAAATTCTGTCAATTCTGGCAGATTAGAATATTTACAAATTTGTGCTAATTTGCTTGCAAGAATAAATGTGGCCTTTTCTTGATATTGCAGTGGATCGCCCCCAGGCGCAGGGCAGTGGGGTACTCGGTACTGGGTCCCTTCTGTCTCGGTTCTGGGGATGTCACTGTGGCCCGACCCGGTCCGTGGCCCTGCTAAGGGGCGTCCAATTAAAGAGGTGATGAGTTTGTCAAGTGTTCGTGACGCCACCTGTGGTACTCGGTCAGGATGACCAACGCTGCTAGGGGTCCACTGGGGTGTTGGAATGGCAGCTAGATGGTATACCTTCCCAAAGGTGAAGTATGTCCCCAGGGCTTCCCAGTAAGGTAGATGATGATGGTGTAGGTCGCAGTAAATGACAAGGACACAGGGTTGCAGTCTCTTTACCTTTTACTGAAGACTTCAGCGTCCACAATCCAGAGCACTGCTAACAGGGCTGGCTGAATCCGGCCGGTCCGAAGGCACATCCAGAGTTCCCTTTGCAGGTGGAAATCAGTAGCCTTCCTACTTGCACCTGTGTGTTGTAGTACTTCCCTGCTGAGCACCACGGGATAGTCCTCACAGCTGTCGTGTATGTTTCTGATACTCTCTTTCTACGTCCCCCAGATGATATGGCTAGGATGACCCGTATGACGGGGTAGGCCTGGAGCTATTTTATAGGGACCCTAGAGACGCCCCTCTCCCACAATTTGCCTCCGTTGTCTTCATTAGGTTAAAGGTTGGACAGCCAACTTGGAATTCAGTGCCCTTCCGTAGTTTGAAGTAATGCATAGAGTCTATTACTCCCTTGGTGTTCCAGCCACCGGCTACGCGCCTCAGAAGGATGTTGCCGATCTTAAGGCAGAACTCCTCCCGGTATTGTCTCCTTGTGCTGTGATCTCGTTTCTCACTTCTCCACAATATACTCCGCTTCTTGTCCTTTCTTAGGATGCTGCCGCAATGAGGTGCAGGCGCAGCTCCGTAACGTTCTATCTCTCGCTCAGTCTCTGCCAGGATCCCACCCCTGACAGGGACCTCTGTCTGCAGCTCAGATGTTCCTCCTTCTCTCCCTGTCTGCCTGACAGGTCTTTCCTGGGTCTCACCCAGTAGCGTTCTCTTCTAACTTCCTATCCAACCCCCAGTTTTACCCGAGTGTGAGGAGTGGCCTAATAGATAGAACCTTTTGCTCCCCCTGGTGGCCGGAGTGTGAAGTGTAGTGTGTGACTGTAATACCTGGTCAGGTGAACTCCTTTAGTGCCATCAGACGTAAAATCACTCCCCTTAGGCCATGTGCACACGTTGCGGATTTCTTGCAGAAATTTCCTGAAGAAAACCGGAAATTTTCTGCAAGAAATCCGCATTTTTTTTTTGCGTTTTTTTCGCGTTTTTTTAGCATTCTGCAAGCGTAATTAGCTTGCAGAATGCTAAAGTTTTCCAAGTGATCTGTAGCATCGCTTGGAAAACTGACTGACAGGTTGGTCACACTTGTCAAACATACTGTTTGACAAGTGTGACCAACTTTTTACTATAGATGCAGCTTATGCAGCATCTATAGTAAAAGATAGAATGTTTAAAAATAATAAAAAAAATAAAAAAATGCTTATACTCACCCAGACATCTCATCAGCGGCGTCCGTTCGTCTTGCTATAGCTGGTCTGTGCGCACAGGGCCATCCGTGACGTCACGGTCACGTGAGCGGTCACATGACCGCTCACGACCAATCACAGGACAGTGACGTCATCGGCAAGGTCCTTCGCCGCACACCAGCTACAGGAACCGAACGGCAGCGTGCAGCGGTGAGGCGGGAACACTGCGCGGGACATCGAGGGTGAGTATAGGACTATTTTTTATTTTATTTCTTATTTTTTGACCACTTATATGGTGCCCAGTGCGTGGAGGAGAGTCTCCTCTCCTCCACCCTGGGTACCAACCGCACATAATCTGCTTACTTCCCGCATGGTGTGCACAGCCCCGTGCGGGAAGTAAGCAGATCAATGCACTCCTAGGTGTGCGGAATCCCTGCAATTCCGCATTTTTAATGAACATGTTGCTTTTTTTTCCGCTATGCGATTTTTTCGCGGAAAAAATCGCAACATTTGCACAAAAAATGCGGAATACACTGTAAATAATAGGAGGCATATGTTAGCGTTTTTTTCGCGTTTTTATCACGTTTTTATAGCGAAAAAACGCGAAAAAAACGCTAAAAATCCTGAACGTGTGCACATGGCCTTTGTGGCAGAGCGACATTACTGCAACGACCAGGACTCTGCGGCGCTGCAGCAGCTTATCTCCTATTCAAATTTAGTGGCCGCTCCCAGGTACTGTACCTCATCTCCTATTCCGGCTCTGTACATTGTTTACATGTCATCTGATGCTGGAGCAGATAACTGCTGACTGTTGGGGGAGCCTCAAGTCATACCACTGATATAATATTGATGACCTATCCCACAAATTAATCAAAGTAGAAAAGCAGAGCATTCAGGTAATGTGCAGTACTTATTCTTTTATTGGGAGAGAAGCATGATGTTAGAAACCACAATATCATCAATGACCATCGCTGGACCTATGTCAGGGTCTGAGTCATGTAGTGTCAGCATGTGAAGCTTGTCTTCCCAGATAAAAGATGCTACGCATGCTGACCCTATTTGGCTCAAGCCTTGACAAAGGGCCAGTGATGAACTGAAATGTGGTTGCTAATGAAACTATGGTTTCTTACCTCATGCTGATCTCCCAATGAAAAATTACTTACCTTGCATTACCCAAATGTCGTGGTTTCTACTTTGTTGCTCAGGATTCCTCCAGATCATTTCAATGATGTATTAAATCATGGACAGTGATTTTTTTCTGCTATGGGGAATTATGGTCACAATAATTTGAAGAAACTCAACCTAACAGATTATCCCATCAGGTTACAAAATTATGACCCATATTAGGGCCTATAAAAGAATTAGTAAACACAACTTCCCCAAATAGGACTTTGTACATATTATTATTATTTATTATTACAGCGCCATTTATTCCATGGTGCTTTACATGTGAATATATATTAATTTTAGGGAAAAATTCTAAGCAAGTCTGTTTTCTGTCATGTACTTTATTCACTTCCCTAGTAAATAAAAAAATAACAAACTGAAGAATTCCAGCAAGAATGGATTGGAGGGAAAAGGGGCATAAAATAAATGGGTTTAATCCTAACATGTTCCCGATCTTGTGGAAATGTAATATCCAGTGTATTATTATCTAAAAATGGTAAAAGCATAAAAGTTGTAGCATGTGTATAGAAATAATATATGCTTTATTACATGCACAGAGGAAACAGTTTGTACATAGCTTTACCTTGTCATTGAGCCTACAGTAAAATTGACTTTCATGGAAGGGCAGCATGGATTTTCTCCATTTGATAGAGATGCACCACTGAGCAGCTTAGGGTGTTTTCTGCTTTATTTAACCTCTGCTTCTCACACAGACCATACTGCTATTGCTTTTGATGTTTAGACTGTATTACAATTAGAAATAAAGATATAGTTTCTACCATAACCTTTCCACACATCCTTCTTTCTTCCACTTTTCCTGTAGCCCTTCAGCAGAGCCGTTTTTTTTTTAGTTATTTCACTGCTGACAGAATGTGAAAGGATTTCAGATGAAAATTAATTGCACTGATACAAATTTACCAAGGGATATGCCTGTGTGGGTTGCTCATTTACCCCATGGGATAATGTGTCAGGAAAACAACAGCAGCAATATATCAGTGAGCCTAACGTTTGCGATGCTTGGCCCAGCGTATTATACCAATAAAGGTAGTTGTGTTTCATATTACGGTCACAATGGAAGAGCTAGTCTGCTTTTTAAAGAAATGGCTTATGGGATCGGTGCACTGCTATCAAACCATCTTCATAGATTACGTTCACTTCTCTATTTTGATTAGTCCTGCTATATCCACCCTTTCAAAAGAGAGAAAAAATACTTTTAGGAAAAATCATGTTATAAGCATGTACATGCGGTAGCATTTAGGATCCTGATATTAGAAGACAGATTTATAGCAAAACGTTTATATTTAGAAATAATTATACCATTGGTTAGAATTTTTAAAGGAGTTGTCCACTACTAGGACGACACCTTCTCAATCTGAATTTTTGACCCTGTAAAAATGAAAACACTTAGACTCAACTCCTGAACTGGTGCTGTTCAAGCATTGTTGGCACTCACGTTCCAGGGGCTCACATGAGGTTGTTACATCGACTGAGCCCTGTGCCTAATTGAATGTGTTAAAAAAATGTTCCTGTGCTGAGATAATCTGTCCCTGCTGTGTACTGTGTAATGGCTGTGTCTGATAGTCTGATAGTGCTGGGACATGGTCTGATCATACCACAGCTCCTGGTCAAGGAAGAAAGCAAAAGAGTATGTGATAGCTTGGGATCACAGCTGCTGCTTTCTGTGAGGTAAAACATTTCCCTGTCTGTTTTCAAACAGGTTTTATCTCACAGAAAAAATCAGCTGTGATCTCATGCCAGAATATCTGTATACTCTCTTTTGCTTCCTCCCCTGACCAGGAGCTGTGGTACGTTCAGACCATGTTCCTGTACAGTCAGACACGGCCATTACACAGTACACAGCAGGGACACATTTATGAGATTATCTCAGCACAGCAACATTATTTTTAACACATACAATAGTGAAACATATTATGATTCCAAGATCTAATGATATAAATGTACTTTGCTTATGGGGAACCCCATTAAGTGTAATTTTCTGAAAAAAAAAATACAGTAAAAGAGGTTCTTTCACTAGACAATCTCAAAATGTATATCTCGCAAGAAATTACAGAAATGACTTTCATTGGCTTCCTCAAGCTGAGACACAAAGGTATATTCTCAAGTTTGAATCTCCCAATAATTAGGGGTCATTGGAATATCCTTGAGACCCACATTGAGCCCAAGACCTGGGACTCTTAAAGGGGTTACCAACTCTACTTTTTTTTCTGGACAGCTTGTCCACAAAGTACACAGTCAACATTTCTTTATTGACACATTGGAAAACTTTAGTAAACCATTAACATTTTGAGTGATTTATGTCTACAGCCCATAATTCTGAAACAAAGACATGATCTATATTCACTGTGAAAGGGATAATTATTATAATTACAGTCATAATAACCTATACAAATTTCTCCAACCTTAAAAAAAAATAAAAAAATTGGTGGTCAGAGACAAATCCCAGCAGTGTCAGGTTCTATGATTTACCCACGTGTCCTGCATCCTCCTGTATAGCATAGTTTTTGCACTATGCACTTTATCTAGCAGAATTAGTGCTATCTATTTTTTATATACTTCTAATAGTATATTTACTTTAGAGATATGTGCAATGTTGGATGTGATTTAATCTGCATTTATTTTTCGGACATTAATTCAATCAGTTTCTCTTGTCCAGTGTTATGCTGTTTCCAAGTTCTGCATGGTCTGCTCTCATCTCCAATTGTCCTTCAATTGATTTTTTTTTTTAAAAATTGTTTGATTTAATAAAAATTATGTTGTTTTGCAATTAATGCTTGGAGGACCTTTGTCTCTTTACATAATTTTCAGCATAGTGAACATATATGCAAAAAATGTCTGATAAGTAGATATCCTGTGGAACTGACAACTATCTGAAGAATGGAACGTCTTTCTCTCTGTTTTCACTTCAGAAAGAAAAATACCATACCTGTATATAGCTATCTCAATTGCATTTAATGTGAGTTGCTGAATCAAGAATGTCATTCTTGTAGAAACTACTACCAATTTCTGGAGTGCCACACATGGGTCAGGACTCGGAGAACTACAATCTAGCATTATATGGCAGACTAAGAAATAGCTACACAGGGTACTTGCCCATCCCTGATTCCATGCCATTCTTCCTCTCTCTGGCTTCAAGCATGTCTATGACCAAATGGTTGGGGCCACAAAGAATGGCATCATGAGCCACATGTGAGCCCCTGGGTAATAAATGACTTTTATAGCTGTATCCCTTTTGATTTAGGTCTTAAATGAGACACCCCCTATGTATTTTCCTAAAAAGGCTTTTTAAAATAGTTTCATGTATAGTTGAATGACACTGACCGTATGTATTAAAACAAAGCATGGTATACCCATTATGGCACTTGACTGGAATAAAATTAGTTTAATAAAACTAGGCTTGCATATCTGATCATTGCAACTTTCATTTTTTTATGGGGGAGTTTCTAAACATATCCTGGGGGTTTACAATTATTTCTGATAGAAAACCGGTCAGTGATTATGCACTGAATTTCTGCTTCGTGATCAGTTAGGACAGGAAAACCCCACCATGAGCTTATAACTGATTAATAAGTATATTGTGCCCTAAGTATGTTACACAGCTCTGGGGATATTATCATGAACCAGGACTAGTTAAATTAATTCATTTAGACACAACAAGCACAAGCCTTTACTTTTACAGTGCCTCAGCAAAAATTAAAAAAAATGACAACCATTGTGACTACATATATAATTAGGCAGAGTATAAACTGCAATTGGGGGACCAGAAAGCTAAATTATGAGCACTTCTATGCACATCAAATCACATCCCAGCAGAATGAAGAAGAGCTTGGATAAAACTGTAGCCTGCAGCCAAAGGCATGAGCAAGTTATTATGTTCCATTTATTACTGCAGAGCGGTAATGGGGTCATATAGACTATGGATTCCTACAGCTCTACATGCCTACCACACTGCATGATAACAAGTGCTTTGTAAGCATCGCTTCAAGTTAGAGCTGATAAATTATGTAAAACAGCATCATCTACAGTCTGTTTGGACACATAGACATATATTATAATAAATTAGAAAATGGATGGCCCAAAATCTGTGAATTTATATGTGGAATCCATTGCTGGTTTTCAAAAGTATTTGCACACAAGAAACAGAAGACAGTTAATAGGTATGACAACTTGGATGCAAATTTCTGGATAAAATGGTTGTCACTTTAACATGCTGGATTATCACCTAAACTTACCTCAACCAGAGTTATATTTTTCAAATAACAAAACAAGGCACAATATCGTACAAATTATACATCTCGACCATCTGGCAACAAAATGAATATCAGCAGGCTTCCTTATCTATACACTAATAAAAAGTAATATGCCACAAAGTAGCACAGACTTTCCTAAGCGGTCCACATGTGTAACATCTGGTTCTTGTTCCCTCTGTTTCCATTTCGGCTGCTGGGAAGTGACAAAGCTTTGAGGTGGGCAACGCATGATGGTGACATTCCTGGACTAGAACATCAGGCCATGAAATACTATATTGCTGTCAGGCCTACCCATCGTTCTTAGAAAGGAGCAATCAAACTCAGATAAGGATTATCCCCATAGCTTCCTGATTTAGAGGCAACAAAACTTCCAAGAATAAAACATGACTCTCGATGTGACACATTGCCTGCAACAAAATTGTGGCCCAGGCCCAGAGGCTGAAGCAGAAACAGAGGAGACAGGAACCGACACAGATGTTAGCTTACTGTTGAACTGGCCATTAAAAAATGATGACTGCAGCCTGTTTCCTGACCATTCTTTACAGGAGTTAAAGGCTAGAGGGCAGGATTCCTCTGAAATAAGCCAGGTGATGTGACTCTCCCCAAGTCTGTCCAATGTAGACTTTTTGAGCCTGCGGCTAATGACAGACACTACAATCTGACTTTTTTAGCTTTCTCTCTAAGCCAGTCAGTGCTAATTATCCATTAATGAGCCCAATGGGTCTATTTGAGCTTAAGGAGGACCTGTCACTTGCTACAAAAACTTAAGTTAAATACCTTGCCTAACATCCTGAGTCAGACATGCCTTAACTTCAACATCTCCAGGCTCACATAAAACAATAATAATAATAATAATAATAATAATAATAAAGATAATATAATAAGAAAAGTGTTAGAAACATTTTATCCATAGCTAAAGTAAGATCAGCATAATGTTACACTGCCCCCATTCCAAAAAGTGTATGCAGAAATTAAATTAAACATCTTAATGGCTCTACCACATAGAAGATGTCCTCATAGTGACCTTCTCCATGTTCCAGTTAGTAACAGCGTGAGCTGTCTTCTTGTTACACATAGATAACACATCCAAGGAAGAAATGAGCCCTCTCCTAAGATATTCTTGATTAAGGAATGTCCTAAACTGTCAAAATGTATAGGATTTTTCATGGAATCAGCAGAAGAAAAATATTTTTTTCTCCTCTTTTCCAACTAATTATGCTTGCGATTTGTTGGATGTCTGGTTGGGAATCACATTTCAGGTGGTGTTTGGCAGGCATTGTGTTAATATCACAGAGATTTTCTGCCTAGCAACATCTCAGGGGAGGAGGGAATGCCGCTGTCATGATGCCAATGTCACACCCAGCTAACAAGCTCAACCTGACCTTGACTTGATTCCTCGGAAATAGATTAACATCTAGTGATTCTATCACGTGATTGCTCAAAAGCGTGTGACATTTGTACCGAGCAGTGGGCACCGTCGGTCTTCACAAAGAGCAGAATCAATAAACCTCAGACAGTATTTTATTCTAGTCCTTGCTCAGAGTCTTTGGAATTCCCTTATAGTCAATTAATAAAACACATTACAGTTTGGAAATTTCTGCTTTCCAGCTACCCATTGATTTTGCTTTACATTACGCAAGTATACTTAATGACTGATTTGAACTTGTATTACTAGCAGGGCAGTCATGGCTAGGCATAAGCAGACTTTTTTTTACTTAATTTACACCATGTAAATTTCTAAACATTAAGCTGAGATTACAGTTTGACATACAGTACAGACCAAAAGTTTGGACACACCTTCTCATTTAAAGATTGTTTTGTATTTTCATGACTATGAAAATTGTACATTCACACTGAAGGCATCAAAACTAGGAATTAACACATGTGAAGCTTATCAAGAGAATGCCAAGACTGTGCAAAGCAGTCATCAAAGCAAAAGGTGGCTACTTTGAAGAACCTAGAATATAAGACATATTTCAGTTTTTTCACACTTTTTTGTTAAGTATATAATTCCACATGTGTTAATTCATAGTATAGATATAGAAAAATCTTTAAATGAGAAGGTGTGTCCAAACTATATAATATATACCATCTCGATTGGGGCCAGGTCATCTGGCGTAGCACCCTATCACTCTCCTTCTTGGTCAAATAGCTCTTACACACCCTGGAGGTGTGTTTAGGGTCATTGTCCTGTTGAAAAATAAATGATGGCCCAACTAAACGCAAACCGGATGGAATAGCATGCTGCTGCAAGATGTTGTGGTAGCCATGCTGGTTCAGTATGCCTTTAATTTTGAATAAATCCCCAACAGTGTCACCAGCAAAGCACCCCCACAACATCACACCTCCTCCTCCATGCTTCACGGTGGGAACCAGGCATGTAGAGTCCATCTGTTCACCTTTTCTGCGTCGCACAAAGACACGGTGGTTGGAACCAAAGATCTCAAATTTGGACTCATCAGACCAAAGCACAGATTTCCACTGGTCTCATGTCCATTCCTTGTGTTCTTTAGCCCAAAAAAGTCTCTTCTGCTTCTTGCCTGTCCTTAGCTGTGGTTTCCTAGCAGCTATTTTACCATGAAGGCCTGCTGCACAAAGTCTCCTCTTAACAGTTGTTGTATAGATGTGTCTGCTGCTAGAACTCTGTGTGGCATTGACCTGGTCTCTAATCTGAGCTGCTGTTAACCTGCGATTTCTGAGGCTAGTGACTCGGATAAACTTATGCTCAGAAGCAGAGGTGACTCTTGGTCTTCCTTTCCTGGGGCGGTCCTCATCTGAGCCAGTTTCTTTTTAGCGCTTGATGGTTTTTCCACTGCACTTGGGGACACTTTCAAAGTTTTCACAATTTATCAAACTAACTGACCTTCATTTCTTAAAGTATTGATGGCCACTCATTTTTCTTTACTTAGCTGCTTTTTTCTTGCCATAATACAAATTTTAACAGTCTATTCAGTAGGACTATCAGCTGTGTATCCACCAGACTTCTGCTCAACATAACTGATGGTCCCAATCCCATTTATAAGGCAAAAATTCCCACTTATTAAACCTGACAGGGCACACCTGTGAAATGAAAACCATTTCCGGTGACTACCTCTTGAAGCTCATCAAGAGAATGCCAAGAGTGTGCAAAGCAGTCATCAAAGCAAAAGGTGGCTACTTTGAAGAACCAGAATATAAGACATATTTTCAGTTGTTTCACACTTTTTTGTTAAGTATATAATTTCACATGTGTTAATTCATAGTTTTGATGCCTTCAGTGTGAATTTACAATTTTCATAGTCATGAAAATACAGAAAAATCTTTAAATGAGAAGGTGTGTCCAAACTATATAATATATATATTATTATTTTCCTTTTTGGTTAATCTTTCCCACACATTATTTTTTCTCCACAGAGGTCAAGCCTGTACAAATAAGAACTTCAGCCAGGGAATTCCTTAACAAGTATGTATTTCCTTCTGGGCAGAATATATAATCATCTACTACATCAGCTACCAACATTACATTTCAGTGTTCGTTCTCAGACATATAGTGATTGCATGTTTCTGCCAAGCATGGGAAAACGCCATGGCTTTCGAACAATGAAAAAAACATAAATACAAGCTGTATTCCATTTATGTAACGTTCTCACACAGCTTGTCAAATTATTACCTCCACTAAAACATTGCCGTTGTTAAAAGTGAATTCGTTTTCGGGAAAAAAAAAAACATACTCATTCTCGCAGACAGCACAATGTGTTGAAATACACAAGGTGTATTTAAGTATGACATTTCAATTGTTTAAAGAAATTCTGTCAGTGATCTTCTGTGATGCACATATAATTGCACATATAATTCTAGCTCCTGATCATGATGATGCACCTATCACTCCAAGTTAATATACTTGTAATTAAGAATGTCAAAAAGTTCAGAAAACATCTCAAAGTGAAATGTATACTGGTATACTGCACAGTATCAGTTTATTCTTAAAGGGATATTTTATGTTACAAACGTGATGGCATATTTCTAGGACCAAACTTCGGTGTTCTCACAGACACTAATAGAGTGGTCATAGAAATGATTCAGCATTGCTGCCCCATCAAAGTGTTTCCTTTCACAGTGACATCCCAGCAACCACTTGCTGTGCATGGGAACTCCAGCACAGCTCTGTTCTAGAATTCACACAAAAATAACCTCATAAAATCATAATATTTATTAAATACCCCCCGACCTACTGTCTTCTTCCCTATAATCCTGTAGCATCAAAGCCTGCAATGGCAGGACCCTCTCTCCTTTGTATCAGTCTATCGTTGTTAGTTTGTTCTCTGTAAATTACTGTATAACTGTATTTTGTATGTAACCCCTTCTCCTGTACAGCACTATTGAATCAATTGTGCTATATTAATATTAGTAATACTAATAATAAGTATGCTTTAACCCCTTTTTACGACATCAGGTGTAATAGTATGCCGATGTTGGACTCCCTCCCTTTGATGTGGGCTCTGGCGCTGAGCCCACAGCTTTTCCGGCACATGTCAGCTGTTTTGAACATCTGACATGTGCCTCTAACAGCCGCGGGTGGAATCGCATTCCACCCATGACTCTTATCTAGTTAGTTAAATGCCGCTGTCAATCTGACAGCGTCATTTAACGCGCTCTTCCAGCAAGCGCACAAAAAATCTCGCCGATCGGTACCCTGTCACGTGATCATGCATCTCTGATGGATTGGTTTGACAACCAGAGGTCTCCAGCAGAACTCTATGGTTGTCACTGCTGGATTGCTATGAGCACCGCCCGGTGATCAGCACTCATACCAAGTGAGGAATTCTGCTACATACAGGCGATTTGATCATCGCCTGTATGTAGCAGAGCCGATAGGATTATGGCAGCTTGTAGTCTCCCATGGAAACCATTGAAGCATGCCAAAAGTAAAAAAAAAAAATGTTTTTAAAAATATATATATATTTTTTTTAAATATAAAAGTTGAAATCACCCCCCTTTTGCCCCATTCAAAATAAAACAATAAAAAGTCAAACATTCACATATTTGGCATTGCTGTGTTCAGACTCACTCGATCTATCAACATAAAAATAGAATTAACTCGATTGCTAAACTGCGTAATGAGAGAAAAAGTCAAAATGCCAGAATTACGTTTTTTGGTCGACCCAACATTGAATTAAAATGCAATAACAGGCGATCAAAAGATCGTATCTGCACCAAAATGGTATCATTAAAAATGTCAGCTCGGCGCACAAAAAAAAAGCTCTCACTCAACCAGAGATCACAAAAATAAAGATGCTACGGGTATCAGAAAATTAGAACCACAAAATTCCACCAATTATTCTACCATAATTCTACCACTCCAATCATATACTGTATATAAAACACAAAAGGGAAAGTTCTATTAAGAAGAAACCCAAATAGAGTGTTTGTACGAAAATATATAAATTTATTTAATCATAAAATACAAATAGTATGGCAAGGTAAAGCTGACCAAGCAGGGTGGGGGAGGTAGCTATTCACCACATGGTAACAAATAATGGCGTCTGCATAAACAATGAACACCGAATCAAAGTACAAATTCCACATATAATGAATGCATGTGCCAAAAAAAAAAAAAAAAAAAATATATATATATATATATATATATATATATATATATATGTATGTATATATATATATATATATATATATATATATATATATATATATATATATATATATATATATATTGAATAGCACAGGTAAAAAACGGCATAAAAATTAGCCTAGTAAATCCAAAAATAATCCATAAGCATAAAGTGCAATAGTGCAAGATGCAAAAGGTGCTAAGCAAAGGGAAATACACTGTGAGATTACGCTGTAAGCTATTCAAATAAGAGTATTCATATTACCTATATGTGGTGTGGGACCAAGACCCCAGCCTGCCGCCTCAACGCACGTTTCGCCGATCTTCGTCAGGAGGCGTGTCAGAAAATGGCATTTTTTTTAACAAAGTTTGGAATTTTTTTTCACCATTTAAATAAAAAAGAACCTAGTCATGTTTGGTGTCTATGTACTCACAATGACCTGGAGAATCAGGCAGGTCAGTTTAAGCATCTACTGAACATGGTAAATAAAAACCACCAAAAAACAACTGTGGGATTGCACTTTTCTTGCAATTTCACCGCACTTGGAATTTTTTCCTGTTTTCTAGTACACTTTATGTACTTAAAACCAATGGTGTAATTCAAAAGTACAACTCGTCCCGCAAAAAACAAGCCCTCAAATGGCAATTTTGCCAAAACATAAAAAAGTTATGTTTCTAGGAAGAAGGGGAGCAAAAAATGAAAATGCAAAACCAAAAATACCTCAGGTCGTTAAGGGGTTAAAAAGGAATTGCTTAATAAGGGTACATTCACACAAAGCAATCTGTATCTATGTTGGTTAAACAAAACTTATACCATGACAAGCCTGATCAGAATACGTCAGTCACATACAGATAAGGCCTTGATCTATCTCACTGTAAGTAGAGTCACAAATCAATATAAGACAGTGTTCCAAATTACTATTACATAGGGTGAGCTGTATCACTATGTTAAATTTGCAAAAATCATCAAAAGACATAATATATCTAAATTTACATACCTTCCTTGCCGAGGAGGTTGGTACCCGAAAATAAACCATAAATGGTGTGACCTCTCACTGTTGGCTCGCCCTAATATGTCCTATACTGGCTTTTCATAGATAAACAACTCCACATGTAAACTGCATTGCTGACTTCCCAGTTACCACAGACACAACACATGACTAGCCTATATGACAGAAGCCAGGGTCCATAGTAAGTCAGGATATCCCAAATCACAGTATACATATATTAGATTAGTATACTCATTTCAACGCATTTCACCCCTTCAGTAGAAGGTTCTTCAAGAGAATTAATGGAATCGACAGACAATCCAGGAGGCACTTCAATCTGTTTCCTCCAGCGGCTCATACATGGCCTGGCAGATTCAGTGAGGTCTACAAACTATCCAAGAAGCACCGCAATAAGTTTCTTCTGGCAGGATCACGCATAGTCCAGCAGATTTAATGAGATCCACAAACTATCCAGGAAGCACCACAATCAGAGGCTTCCAGCAGGATCACACATGGTCTGTTAAATGAGTGAAATATTTAAACAGTTTAAAGATTCTGTCAGTGATCATCTGTGATGCACCTATAATTCTAGCTCCTGATAATGATGATGATGATTATTATTATTATTATTTATTGTTATAGCGCCATTTATTCTATGGCGCTTTACATGTGAGGAGGGGTATACATAATAAAAACAGGTACAATAATCTTGAACAATACAAGTCACAACTGGCACAGGAGGAGAGAGGACCCTGCCCGCGAGGGCTCACAATCTACAAGGGATGGGTGAGAATACAGTAGGCGAGGGTAGATGATGCACCTATCACACCATTAAGATAATACATTTCCAGATAAAAAAGTCAAAAAGTTAAAGAGGTTGTCCACTACTTTAGTATTGATGACCTATCCTTAGAATAGATCATCAACGTCTGATCGGTTGGGGTCTGACACCTTGCTATTGCCGTTATTGGTGCAGAGCTGGACATATTCTGATAGTGGCTGCCGTAGGGTACTAAAAATTGTCAATTCTCACATGGAGACAGATTTTAGGCTATGTTTGGAAAACTATTAAGACTATGTAATATTAACATCCTACCCCTTGTTGGAAAGGTTCAATTCAAAACCATGTTGACAGATCGTCCTTAAATATAGAAGAGAGCAATACCTGTACTGGATGAACAGTGTGATACTATGTACACCTCACTGGAAACTGGAGACTTCTCTTTAAACATGTTTGATGCCAAGTGCCATTCATTTTTTAACAGTTATTTTCAGAATCAAAATGTATCCCCAATCTACAGGATAGGTGATAAATTACCTATCGGGGACCAACCCTTGCAACCTCCAGTGATCCTAAGAAAAAGGGGCTACATTGAATATGTGCTCTAGGGATTGCTGGGGTTCACACTATGGATAGTGGATAATTTTTGGTTCTGTGAATAACTCTTTAGCTACAATAATATTGCAATCATCTTCCTCATGGATATAATTCAATTTACGGGATAATAGATGTGCATTCATGTGTGTTACAATCTATCCCAAAGAATATTTCACACATTGATTCTTTGTAAAGTATTACATCTGAAACTACAACCAAAATAACGGTCTGTAAACCAATAGAACAGCCATTTGAGCCATTGTTTTTAATCTAATGACGACCGCAAAAAGCTTATTAGAATTCATCTTGATATATTGCCTGTATTTATTTGGAGACAGGCAGCAGTTAATGTTCTTGCGGTAACTCAGTTAAACTCTGTGCAGTGATAAATGGTGTCCCAAATATCAAAATAAGAAGTCGAGCTAAAAGCTATATTCTCCATTTTGGGGTAAAATATAATTTTGCTTATTTTTTTTTAATTTATTAAAAAATGTACTTATGTGTAGTCTGCTCTGTTTAAGTAATTCCACCATTTATTAGCAACAGTCAATGCCCTTTTAGTTAAAGTCATATTTCTAAAAAATATACAAATGATTCCCTTGGATTTGTGATGACGTACTAAACAGTGGGAGCTTGACTGTGGGGACCCACGGCTATCTCAAGATCGGTGCTCTAGATCACTATTATAAGGCCGCATTTTGAATAGAGTGGAATTGTGCATGCTGAACCCCTGCTCCATTCATTGTCTATGGGACTGCTGGAGAAATCTAATTGCTGTACTTAATTTTTGCTGGCAATCCCATAGGCAATGAATAAAGCGGATGCTGAGATTACGTACCTCTGGTGCATTCTAAATGGGGCTGCAGAGTTTAGATCTCAGAGTTTGGGTATAACTTAACTTTATTAGCAATAACCCTAATTTCCCTTTTCCACAATACCACTTTATCACCAATCTAGCAGGTAAAGTGCAAAAATGTCTGAATACTGAATCCCTCACTGGTCACTATAACAGGGTTCCAAGTTCACCTTGTTCTTTCTTTGTGCCCAACCACAGTGAAGAAAACTTTAAATAGTATCTGATACCTTATCCATGGGCAGCATGTATCAGGCACTGACTGTATTATCTCAGGTACGTGTTTGACTCTGAACTGCTGCGGTGTTTAAGAGAATAACACACTTTCATGGCCACTGGGGACCGAGACTGCGCTATAGACTAGTTGGATAGGCGGGTCCCCGGAGGCTTCTCCCCACCCTCTGCCCTGAATTGACAGGTCTTTGTCTATATGCGCAGATAGGCAGACACCTGTCTGTCACTGGCAGCAGACAGGGAGAAGCAGTCGGGGAGCCGCCTATCTACCTAGGTTGTGCCTGTTTCTTGTTTAGTTATGTACCTTTTTGCTTATTCTTCATAGAATGGTAGAGTTGGAAGGGACCTCCTGGGCCATCTGGTCCAACCCCCTGCTCAAAGCATATTCATATTTCATATTAACAGATTTTCTAAAGTCTATTTTATATGTGCTCTGCTTTTTTTGTTGTTGTTGTTATTTTCCACTTTGAGGACAGATTTTAGCGATTTCAAATGTTTTCGCCTGATTCGTTAACTGTGAATTTTTTAAAAAGTGCTTCAATTTTTTTTCGCATGATTTTCAAAAAGTCCCGTTTTTCGCATCATTTTAAAAAAAAGATGTGACTTTTTGCTCAAAAATTTGCAAAAATGGTTAAAGACAGAAAAAAAAGCCCATTTTTATGGTGGGTGCAGCCTTGATGAGTTTGGCACTGAGGAAATTATCATTATGTACAGGCTGCATTCATGGGAAAAGATGAGATATGGTGAATACAGGCAAGGTTTTTTATTTACACTAACGCATTTCGGAGCTGAAACGCGTTAGGGAGAATGAGAAACCTTGCTTATTCTTTCCGAATCTCATCTTTTCCCATGAATGCAGCCCGTACATCGGGATAATTTCCTCTGTGCCAAACTGCTATATGGACAGTACTCTCCTCCGGCCACTTCTTCCACGGGTGTTGTGTTCTTACATAAACCCTACAGGTGAGCGCTACCATCACCCTCATCTCCATTTTGTTTCTTACGGTACTGCTCCAGATCTTCCCATTTTGACTTACAAACTGAGCGTAGAGTGTCAGCTCTTCTACCTACAGTATGGCATAAAGTACAGAACCTCTAGATGTTTTACACTTATTATCAAACATAGAATTATGTCAGAAAAAAAGGAAAGGACACAAAAAACCCCAGGTAACAACTGCCAAGCACATCAAACAAGCAATGTGGATTTTTACAGCAGTTCCGGAGTTCAGAATCATCCAGTTTTGCAATACTAACATTTTTTGTAGGATGAGAAATCATTCTAATGTTTCATTTTTAATAACCTAAAAAGAAGGAGCCCCGGGGTGTATTTTCCTCATCCTCAGAAAGCCAGCTAAACATGTCTCTTCAGTTGTTTTCTCCCTCTCTGATGTGCTCGGCAACCTTAGACATAAAACACAGAATTCACAATGGAGTTTACCTTTTGCCTCCCATTCTTCCTACATAGCAGCTTCTGTAATGCTTTTCTTTGATCAAAACCTCGTATTTCATGCAGACAAGATTAAAATGCTTCAGGATCACTAAGGGAACATCAGGATGGGGGAAGCCTGCCGGTAGCTTACCACATGAAGATCCATGCTGGGAACGGTAGTTCCACATCAATTGTCGGAGGACACGTTTAGATGGTAAGGTAACTTTGGAAATGTGTTTTTATATTTATTTAGGGGTATCGTTTCTCCTTATGGAGAGTGACATACCATCTCTGGCTTGTCAAGGTAAGGAGGCTTATTTGCCGTACAATGCATGACTCGTTAAAGGGTTGATTGTGACTTGTAGGATCGCTACTTCCAATAGGTGGCGCTGTAGAGTTTAAGTCCTCTTTTTCTCAGAAGAGGCAATTTGCATATATTTATTTAGCTATTTTTAGCAGTCATAATCATATAGCAAACGACCCGTTTTTAAAGGGAACTTGAGACAAATCTAGCATGCCAAAACCGCAGCGCCAACGCATAAAAAATTAAAGAAAAACAAGTAAAATATGTTTGGTTTTTTTTCAGCTTCTTTACTGCTAAAATATCAGGTTTTGCTGCAGAGAAAAGAATGTTGAAAAAATTCCTAGGGCGAACTTACCCTTAAGAAATTCCAGACTCATCTGATGCTGCTCATTTTTAGGCGAAAAAAAAGGATTGGATGGAATGAAATCTAACATGTCCAATCACTGTGTCCCAAAAATCTTGGGGCAGAATCTAACTGTCCACTTTAGAATCACAGCTCAGAATAAAATTTGTAGATTCTTCTGAAAAGCTATCTCTGTTGTTCACATCACTTCTCATGTAAAATGTTCCAGGTGTCCTTAGGGTTGTATTTAGAAGCTTCTGTCTGACCAGTAAAAATTAGCATAGCACAAGAAATCGAAACGGAACAATGTAGCGTTAGTAGTATGGTATAATGCAGTATACAAACCATACAATGGAATCCAGTAAAAAAATATAGAGAACAAGGTCAAATATACGTTTTTTACAATGGGTCCCTAAGAATGAGATCTGTTGGATGCATGTGGTTGATCTGTATGTTCCAGCATAAAAAATGTGATGTAAACCAAGCCTAAAAAAAATCAAACATCGTAGCAAGTGTATTTTCAATGTCAGAGACTTACTGATAATACTAATGACAGAAATAATTTGTATCAAGTATTGATGATAGGTTCCGGTCCTGCTTGGCCAGTGTTCACACTGAAGTCATTTTTGACACATGGTAATTTTTTAATACTGGAGGTTAGGACCAACCCGATAGTGGTACATCTTGTCGTGGTGGGATTTCTTTTATGCTCTTTTATTTATCAAAAACAGTGCTTACTAGTACCCTATGTTATTTATATCCACTAATGCTTTTTAATTATTTATAGCAGGTATATATATTCACTGTATTTCTATTTTAGGTTCTGTCTGTTTAATGGCCAGTGTGAACATGCTCCTACATGTTGCATGTATGCCAACTTATACTCCAGTTTATTTCTTTTGGTTTTGTTTTAGGTTTTTGCACTCTGTGCAAGCAAAGTCGTGTCCTCCCTTTTTTATTGAGCTGGACATTACGTTTATATTGCTTCCCATCGGTGGGTGTCCACAGTTGGCCTTGATCCTGCTTGGCCCTTATTCACACTGAGGTAATTTTTGACACATGTTAAGGTTTCTATACTAGAGGGTAGGACCATCCTGACTGGGTACACTTCGTCTCTGGTGGGACGGCTTTGATGCTTTTTTAATCAAAAACGGTATTACGATGTACCCCATGTTATTTATATGCACTACTGCTTTTTACTTACAGCAGGGGTCATGTTCATTTTACTTCTGTCTTGGATTTTTTAAGTTTTGATGACAGCCTTAAAGGGATCCTGTCTTGTTGAAAATAGTATTTGTTCTGCAGACCGGATGTTATAGAACAGGAGAAGCTCATCAGGTTGATATACATTTTTGTGGGAAAAGTTTCATTATAAATTGCAGTTTATTAATTTAAATCCCTAATGTTTGTATTTACACGAGTCCAATGGGTGGTCCCACTTGGTGATTGACAGTCTTCTCTGTATGACTGTGCAAGCAGATAGCTGTCAGTCACTGATTAGGCCCACCCACTGGACTCATACATACAAACACCAATTCAATGAATTAAATACAAGTTATACTGAAACTTTTCCCACAAACCTATATATCATTCTGCTCAGTTTCTCCTTCTCTATACCGTGATGTCCACTGATGAGACTGCATGTGCATAGTGACAGGTTCTCTTTAAAATTAAACAATTGTTAGCTCCTATTGGCATCAAGGCCACGGTGTTTTTGAGTTTAATACACAAGACCCAGTATGATATAAAAATTTTAGTACCATCGCAATATCGGCACGTCTCTGTATATCCCTCAGCATTTCAATTTTTGCATACGTCACTATACCCAGCAGCTGCCTATGTATATTGGAGAAAGTTAGACTCCTTCCTTCTACTAGAATCAACTATAACTCTAATCAGATGTATGGAATAAAATTTTCAGTCACAAATTTTGCTACAAATCCGTTATGTCCTAGAAGAGAGGGGACATTCAATTACAACCTATCTGTAAGAAACAGAATTTATAAGGATTTCAAGCAGACAGACTTAGAGCATCGTATTCATTCTGTGCTCTGCACCTTTAATAAAAATAGAATTTTTCAGCTTGTTCCCTTTCTTGCAATTATTGCTTTTCCGGCCAATTCTGTGACCCAATGACATCAATGTGGCATTAACCCAAAATAAAACACCAACAAACACAGGTGAAAAAAATAACAACTCCTCAGCCTTTCAGTGAGCTGTATCGAGCTGGAAACCTTTAGAAAACAGCAGGCGGAAATGGTATTTTCCACAAAAGGATAAAATCTACCGTATATTTTTAACCCCAGCAAAACAAGACAAATCCTTGTATTTTCTACTTGGAATGTAAGCTATTTCTTGACTGGCGACAGAATTCCTAGACATTCTGGGGCAGATAAAGCAAGCTGTATGTGAAATATTGGTGAAAGATCGGGTTTAGACAGGCATATCTCCAATTTTGAGTCAGAAAAAGGATCATTTTAATCCATATCGTCACCCGTATTCCATGCGTGTGAATGATTAAAAATGTTACAAGATTGAGGACAGTTTCGTATATTAATAATCACATTGTATCCATAAAAATTGGATTCAATTCAGATGATCCTTATGGGATCCATTTTTCCAAAAAATGGATGAGACTAGCGCATGCTGCAATTTTATCATACAGACACTATGTCCATGCGAAAGATTCTTCTGAACAGCCATATTCAATAACATTGGTCTACATGTAAGTAAAATACGCTCAGCATAGTAACACACCCCGAGGCTATGTTCTCCATGGGTTTTCTGATAAGGATTTTAAAGTGGATCTACTAAAAAACACATAAAAACCACTTCAAATTCACTATGAACTCTTATCTCATTGATCTCAATGGGAATTCCATATCACAGTTCATACTACAAGATTTTTTTTTTCGAGCATTTCTCTGACTAGGTTTTTGAAAACCTCACTGCCGACAAAAAAGTAGCATGTCACTTCCGGAGGTTCTACTTAGGCCTCATTCAGACGTCCGTGTTTCAAGTTGTATCATTGATTTTCACAGATAGAACATGTACCCATTATAGTCTATTGAGATGTTCACATGTGGGTGTTTTTTTTAAGACTGTGTGTCCATGCAAACACCACAGAGGCCTGTCCAGTTTTTACAGCACGAATGAAAAGTAGCAATACAAGTGTATGGGTTTGCGAAAATCACAGGCAACATACTGATGCCATCAGTGCAGTCCAGTCAGTCCATGTGCTGTCTATGATTAACATTGTAAGACCACGTTCACACTAGCAGTATTTGGTCAGTATTTTACATCAGTATTTGTAAATCAAAACCAGGAGGGGGTGAAGTGGTGACATGTGTCTATTCTACGTTTCCTCTGATGGTCCCACTCCTGATTTTGGCTTACACATCTATATATATAATTGTCTAAGGGTCACTTCCGTCTTTCTGTCTGTCTGTAACGGAAATCCCAAGTCGCTGATTGGTCGCGGCAAAACAGCCACGACCAATCAGCGTTGGGCACAGTCCGGCGGCAAAATGGCCGCTCCTTACTCCTCGCAGTCAGTACCCGGTGCTGTATACTCCCCTCCAGTCAGCACTCACACAGGGTTAATGGCAGCGTTAACGGACCGCGTTATGCCGCGGTGTAACACACTCCGTTAACGCTGCTATTAACCCTATGTGACCAACTTTTTACTATTGATGCTGCCTATGCAGCATCAATAGTAAAAAGATCTAATGTTAAAAATAATAATAAAAAAAAAATAGTTATATACTCACCGCTCGTTGGCCCCTCGGATCCAGAACAGGCCTTTCCTGCTCCTCGCGACGCTCCGATGACCACTCCATGCATTGCGATCTCGCGAGATGATGGGGTAGTGGTCTCGTGAGACCACTATGTCATCATCTCGCGAGACCGCAATGCACTCTTGGCACCGGAGCGCGCGGGGAGCATCGGTAAATGCTTCGCCTAGATCCAGGGGCCAACGGAAGGTGAGTATATAACTATTTTTTATTTTAATTCTTTTTTTAACAGGGATATGATGCCCACATTGCTATATACTATGTGGGCTGTGCTATATACTCCATGGGCTGTGTTATATACTATGTGGCTGTGCTATATACTCCGTGGCCTGTGCTATATACTACGTGGCTGTGCTATATACTATGTGGCTGTGCAATATACTACGTGGCTGTGCAATATACTACGTGGCTGTGCAATATACTACGTGGCTGTGCTATATACTACGTTGCCAGCTGCGAACAATCAGCGTCAGGCGCAGTCCGGCCGTGAATTGGCGCGGGATTTGAACCACGCTTCGCTAATTGGTCGTGGCCGGTCGAATCCTGTGTATTCAATGTATTATTCTAAAATCTTCATAAATAAACTACATACATATTCTAGAATACCCGATGCGTTAGAATCGGGCTACCATCTAGTACTAATATAATTACTGACCCAATACTGAATGTGTGAACGTGGCCTAATGGATAGGAGATGCCTTGTAATATAATTCATTTTTAATCTATGTGTGAAAATCACCGATGACACATTAATGGTAAAAAATGACATACGGACCAAACACTGATGAAACTCTGATCCAAAACACTGATGACATTCGTGTAATTTTTTTTTTTTTTGCTTACATGAAGAGATACAGACATCTGAACGGGGCCTTACAAATAATGAAGGAAAATACTGACCAAATGCTGAAGTGTGAACATTGCCTTACAGTCCTAAAAGCTTTTGAAGGATGATTGCCAAATGAATACTATTACCTATTTTAAAGCAAACCAATGAGTGAAATGTACAATTTATATTTCACCTCTCTTCTACTTTGCACTCCCATATTTTCAATATCAGCTCACAGGTTCCCTAGTGCTACTACGTATCCTGCCCAATATTGTATTACCTAATGTTTTGAGGACAAACCCTTGAGATGGGGAGTTTGATGGAATTTCCCAGGGGGAACTTTGCCTGGAGTGTTACTTTGTGTGTAAATGGTCTGTAGATGGTATTAGGAGCCTACTGAGGCCGGTCTCACACTAGCGTTTGTGTATGCAGCATAGGGCTGTATACTTCTTACCTGACTGTCTCAATAAACTGAATTGCTTTGCCCACTAGCTGTGTGGAGCGGCCCCCCAAACGCAGGGCAGTGGGGTACTCGGTACCGGGTGTCTCGGTTCTGGTGATGTCACAGTGGCCTGACCCGGTCCGTGACCCTGATAAGGGGCGCCCAATTAAAGATGTAGGTGACGGTGTAGGTCGCAGTAAATTACGAGGACACAGGTTTGCAGTCTCTTTACCTCTTTACTGAAGGCTTCGGCATCCACAATCCAGAGCACTGCTAACAGGGCTGGCTGGCTGAGACCGGCCGGTCCGAAGGCACATCCAGAGTTCCCTTTGCAGGTGGAAATCAGTAGCCTACCTACTAGCGCCTGGGTGTTGTGGTACTTCCCTGATGAGCACCACGGGATAGTCCTCACAACTGTCGTGTATGTTTCTGTTCTTTCTCTCCGTCCCCCAGATGATATGGATAGGACGCACCTGTATGATGGGGTAGGCCTGGAGTTATTTTATATTAACTGCCCTGCCGTAGTTCAAAGTAATGCGTAGAGTCTATTACTTCCTCGGCATTCCGGCCGCTGGCTACGTGCCTCAGAAGGATGTTGCCGATCTCGGGGCAAGACTCCTTCTGGTTCTATCGCCTTTGTGCTGTGATCTCGTTTCTCACTTCTCCACAATATACTTCGCTTCGTGTCCTTTCTTAAGATTCCGCCGCAATGAGGTGCAGGCACGGCTCCGTAACGATCTGTCCTTTGCTAGGCCTCTGCCAGGATCCCACCCCAGACAGGAACCCCCCTGAATCTTCCCAAGTAACGCTGTCCTCTCACTAGATGTTACCTGGGCAAAACCCAGTCAGCTTCTCTCTAACTTCCTATCCAGCCCCCAGTTTTACCAGAGTGTGAGGAGTGGCCTAATACATAGAACCTTTTGCTCCCCCTGGTGGCCAAAGTGTGAAGTGTAATGTGTGACTGTGATACCTGGTCAGGTTAACTCTTTTAGCGCAATCAGATGTACCATCACTCCCCTTAGCGGCAGAGCGACTTTACTGCAACGACCAGGACTCTGGGGTGCTGCACCCCCCCCCCCCGTTAAATCCAGTACTCCCGGACTGGGAAAGAAGAACAACAATACATGTTAGCAAAAGACATACAAAATTTTGAAATGCTGTTGCAGCGCCCCAGAGTCCTGGTCATTGCAGTACTGATGCTCTGCCGCTAAGGGGGGCTATGGTACGTCTGATGGCACTGAAGGAGTTCACCTGACCAGGTATCACAGACACCAATACACTTCGCAGTCTGGCCTCCAGGGGGAGCTAAGGGTGCTATGTATTAGGCCACTCCTCATAATCTGGTAAAACGGGGGGTTAGATAGGAAGTTAGAGAGAAGCTGACTGGGTTGGAACCAGGCAACATCCTGTGGCAGAGGGTGTTGCAGGGGAAGATTCAGGGGGGTCCCTGTCAGGGGTGGGATCCTGACAGAGGCCTAGCGAACAGGAAAGATCGTTACGGGACCGCGCCTGCACTTCATCGCGGCGGTACCCCAAGAAAGGACAAGAAGCGAGGTTTATTGTGCTGAGTGAGAAACGAGATCAACGCAACAAGGAGAAACACCAGTAGGAGTCGTGCTGTAAGACGAGGCAACATCCTACTGAGGCGCGTAGCTGGTGGCCGGAAACGCCGAGGAAGTATTGAGCTCCAGGCCTTACTTCAAACCTACGGCAGGACAGTCAGTTATAGGTAGGCTGTCTCACTCAAATCACCTAAGAAGACATAGGGGGCAACAGTTGGAGAGGGGCGACACTAGGGTCCCGGAAGAGCTCCGAGCCTACCCATCATACGGGTGCGTCCTAGCCATATCATCTGGGGGGACGAAGAAGAACATCAAAATCGAGTTGTGAGGGAACTTCAGAAACAGACACAACAGTTGTGTGGACTATCCCGTAAGCACAGCAGGGGAGGACCACAACACACAAGCGCTAGAAGGTAGGCACAGATTTCCACCTGCAAAGGGAACTCTGGAGGTGCCATTGGACCGGCCGGACTCACGCAGCCCGGTTAACCGTATTCTGGACTGAGGATCCTGAAGCCTTCAGTAAAGAGGTAAAGAGACTGCAACCTGGTGTCCTCGTTATTTACTGCGACCTGCACCGCACCACAACCACAACATCACTCTCCACCTTCATTGGACGCCCCTCAGCAGGGTCACGGGCCGGGTCTAGCCACCGTGACAACCCCAGAACTGCGACAGAGAGGCCCGGTACCGGGTACCCCTCGGCCCTGCGGCAGTGGGCGCGCTCCACTGTAAACAAGTAAATTTTAACAGTGCTTTCCTTTATGGGAGGTGAGGACACTTGAACGTTACAAACAGAAACATATTTACATGGTGCTTAAGATTCTAAATAACACTTATTAAATAACTGACTATAAATAACTATCATTACCCAGCCAGGCATTCTATCTACTAAGTGCAAATTCGGAGCAATAATCTAACTCTCCCTTTAAGGGCGTAAGGGCAGGTACCCACTAAAGGCATACTATAAAACACTATAGTACAAATTAACTTTTCTTTATCTTCCTAAGTACAGATTCACCGACCATCTTCTTATGGCTTTCCGGAGGACTCACTAACCCCTACGGGTTCACTTTATTGAAACTCAGTTTTCAACTTTCCCTGGTCCTCAATTTTCAAAGAACATCATTAAACGTTTCTTATTACTATCTAACCAACTGCATACTATTCCTATGTAAACATTATTACTATTTAACTTTCTTAAGGCAACATTATATTTTGGCTAAGTGCAGCAAGGAACATTCCCTCTAAGAGGGACATCTCAAGTCTCTTTGAGGTAGTGCAAACTATCAATTTGCAAGTCTGCGGTAAACAAGAACTTCTGCACTGTATCCAGGAACAGTATCTTCAAAAAGCTCTTCTTTCTTTTGTAAAACCAGTAGGGGGCACCTTTAAGAAGGTGCAAACTATATACAGCGACAGTTTGTGAATCATTCACCGTCCATGATTCGGCAGTCTTTTAGAACACTGATGAACTTGTGCAAAAACAAACATAAAACAATAGGGATCCCGGGTCAACAAAGGGATCCCTTTAAGAACTAACCCTGGTCGGGTTTTAGCAGCAAAAACAGGAAAACAGTTTTAAAGAACTATGTACATACTCGTGGCTCCGAGGTTTACTCTTGCTCTGGCGGCCGTAGCTCCACAGGTAGCAATGGGCAAGGCCACCCGCCCGGATACCTGCGGCTACCAGGTGTTGTACCAGGAGCTCCCTGACTCCTGTCAGGGGTCTGGGTACCCACAATTTTGGATCCTGAGATGGCCTGGGCACTAGCCATCACTGCGGTCAACTCTCTAGCCACAACGGCGGTGGTAGTGGCAACGGTACAAGTCGTAGTTTTAATGATGGTGCACGTCGGGGTAGCAACAGTGGTCTTTGTAGTAACTGTAGCCTGACCACGAGGGGGCGCCACTGCCACAGGAGACACTTTCCTTGGCACTTTGGGTGGAGGTGCTACAAGGTCTTGTTTTTTGTGCACGTTCAGCGCGAACCAGCCCTTCTGCCCAAAGTGCCTGGTATAGGTGACAATGTCTCCCGGGTGAAGATCCCGGTCCGGGTGACCTTCTCTGAGGTGGAACTCCACATCTCGTCGATTTACAAAGACCTCGGCATACAGGTCTGGTTCTTTAATGAAGCCCCAACCTCCACGGAGTCTAAAGGCTATGACGGTGCCCTGCCTGCGTGGGGCCTGGTGGGTGGTGTGGTCCTTGTGGGCCCGGTCCTTCACTGCTAGGTCCCGCTAGTGATGGGCCTCCCTCCGGGCCTGGTACTCCTTCTCCTCCTTCTCCCACCATTGGTCTAGCTGGGCCTGGTATTCCTCCCAGCTAAGGGCCTCCACCATCTCCCCTTCATGCGTCTTCACCCCGGGGAACCCCATGAAGTCGGACCCTGGGTTCACCCAGAGGCATACAGTCCGCTCCGCATAGACCTCACCCGACACGGTGATGGGTGAAATCGGGGCCTTGAGGAACTGCTCCATACCTGTGGCCTGATCCCAGGGTGCAAGGCGCTGGAGTCTATGGGTCCCAGGGGAAGGTGGTGCTGCGACGGGGCCTATCAGCAGGTCCTCGGCTGGCGGGGCAGGGTCAGCGTGCTTACCAGCCAGCGCGGCGTCCTCCATCGCAGCCGGCTCCGCTGGCGGTGATGTCGGTGGAGACATCGGCAGCAGCTCTGGCAGCGGTACAGGAACCGATGTCGGGAAATCCTCTGCTGGCGTCTCCTGGTATGAGGCCTTGGTTTCCTCCCATAGTTGGAGGAGCTGCTCAATCAATTCCTTAATCTCGATCTGCAGGAGGCCGGTTCCAATCGTGGAGATCTGGCTGCTGTGCTCTTCCGGGTAGCTGGGGAGTCCTCTGCTTCAACCCCGCATTCTGGGTCTGAGCAACTGGCCATGGCGTCCTCCACGTGGCTCGCTTCCTGGTCTTTTTCCCGCTCTCTCCTTCGTGGGCGGTTTTGCTTTCTTTGTCTCCGCCCTCCATTGAGAATCAGGAGGCGGATCTCGGCTGCTGACGGACACGTCCTCAAGGTACAGAAATATTTAGACTGGGCGGCCATTGTTCTTCGCGCTCTTCAGTTTGTCCACGCCCACAAATCCACGCCCTTCTTCTTCTCCTGTGCTCCTCGTGGCGCTGTAATGGCGGCGATTTTGGCGGGAATTTTTGACGGCAAATAGCAATACACAGTCTTTGCAATAAATCACGATTCAAGCACAATTCAATCACAGTTCCAAGGCACACATGACCTGATTCTTCAGGCTTAAGTAGATCCTGTTCATGACGCCAAGTTGGAGCGGCCCCCCAAATGCAGGGCAGTGGGGTACTCAGTACCGGGTCTCTCGGTTCTGGGGATGTCACGGTGGCCTGACCCGGTCCGTGACCCTGCTAAGGGGCGCCCAATTAAAGATGTAGGTGACGGTGTAGGTCGCAGTAAATGACAAGGACACAGGGTTGCAGTCTCTTTACCTCTTTACTGAAGGCTTCGGCATCCGCAATCCAGAGCACTGCTAACAGGGCTGGCTGAGACCGGCCGGTCCGAAGGCACATCCAGAGTTCCCTTTGCAGGTGGAAATCAGTAGCCTACCTACTAGCGCCTGGGTGTTGTAGTACTTCCCTGATGAGCACCACGGGATAGTCCTCACAACTGTCGTGTATGTTTCAGTTCTTTCTCTCCGTCCCCCAGATGATATGGATAGGACGCAGCCATATGACGGGGTAGGCCTGGAGTTATTTTATAGGGACCCTAGAGACGCCCCTCTCCCACAATTGCCTCCGTTCTCTTCATTAGGTGTAAAAGGTGAGACAGCCAACCTAAAGTTAACTGCCCTGCCGTAGTTCAAAGTAATGCGTAGAGTCATTTACTTCCTCGGCGTTCCGGCCGCCGGCTACGCGCCTCAGAATGATGTTGCCGATCTCGGGCACGACTCCTTCTGGTTCTATCACCTTTGTGCTGTGATCTCGTTTCTCACTTCTCCACAATATACTTCGCTTCGTGTCCTTTCTTAAGATGCCGCCGCAATGAGGTGCAGGCACGGCTCCGTAACGATCTGTCCTTTGCTAGGCCTCTGCCAGGATCCCACCCCTGACAGGGACCCCCCTGAATCTTCCCAAGTAACGCTGTCCTCTCACTAGATGTTACCTGGGCAAAACCCAGTCAGCTTCTCTCTAACTTCCTATCCAACCCCCAGTTTTACCAGAGTGTGAGGAGTGGCCTAATACATAGAACTTTTTGCTCCCCCTGGTGGCCAGAGTGTGAAGTGTAATGTGTGACTGTGATACCTGGTCAGGTGAACTCTTTTAGCACAATCAGATGTACCATCACTCCCCTTAGCGGCATAGCGACGTTACTGCAACGACCAGGACTCTGGGGCGCTGCATGTGTGCATCAGTAACCCTGCCAGCCCCCTATAGCCTTACTTACCTACCTGAAATAGGCCTCACTGGGGATTCCATAACCTGACATTTTGGTTTGGGGCTCAAAAGCTACAACAGTGGTATAACTCAATTTATTATTCAACCAGAGATGTTTTCATGATTTCTTTCTCATTAAGTTAAATATACTGTAGTAAGGAGTTTTTACACAGTTGCAAAAGTTTTGTATAGATTCACAGAAAAAGTTTATGGCTGTTTTTTTCTAGCTAAAAAGTATAAAAAGGACTTCTATTTGTCCTAAAGAATGTCTGAAATGTCCTACTTAAGCCTGCCACTCATATATAATCTAGTATGTGTTATATGTGAGAGTATTTAGAATTGTTTCCAGTGTACACAATACTAGCCGTATATCAGCAGCACATTTTGTTTCTGCTACAGTATATCAGTGTTGGTAATGTACCAACCTGCAATTAACGAAGCACTCCTCCTCCCATCAAGTTTTTATACTGTTAATACATAGCAGTCTGTTGTGAACTCTGTTCTCGAGCTCCCTCCTGTGGTCAGGAATGGTATTTCTGTGAGTTCTGTCCGTGGGTTCCCTCTGGTGGCTGAAAGTGGAGCTGCTGGGCTGGAGGTGGCTTCCTCAGCTGCATCGTTTAAGACTGGGCTGGTTCCTCTATTTAACTCTGCTCAGATCGTTACCTGATGCCAGTTGTCAATGTATCTGTACTGGTTCAGATCTCACTTGGATCTCCTGATGACCTGTCTACTTCAGCAGAAGCTAAGTTAAGCTCATTTGTTGTTCATTTGTGTGCTGAATATATTTCTGAGTACCTGCTAAGTTTTGTCCAGCTGGCTATCATGATATTGTCTCGCTAGCTGGAAGCTCTGGGTTGCAGAGTGGCACCTACCGCGCCGTGAGTCGGCGCGGGGGGTTTCTTGCTCACTCTGCGTGGCTTTTTGTAGTTTTTTGTGCTGACTGCAAAGATCCCTTTATCTATCTTCTGTCTATTTAGTAAGTCGGGCCTCCTTTGCTGAAACCTGTCTCATTCCTGTGTTTGTGCCTGCCTCTTAACTCACAGTCAATATATGTGGGGGGCTGCTCTTTTCCTTTGGGGAATTTCTCTGAGGCAAGGTGAGGCTATATTTCTCTTTAGGGGTAATTACCTCTCAGGCTGTGAAGAGTCGTCTAGGCAGAGTCAGGTACGATCCACGGCTAATTCTAGTGTGTGTGATAATAGATTAGGGCTGTGGTCAGCAGAGCTCCCACTTCCCAGAGCTCGCTCTATTTTGCAGTTTTGACTATCAGGTCATTCCCGGTGCTCCTAACCACCAGGTCCAGCCATAACAGCAGTCATAATATTATATAGCGCTGTGTACTTACAATTGCTCATTTTGCCTTTGTACCCAGCTAATTCTTCTCTTTTCTCTGATCTTTGTAGAAACAGGACGTCTCTTGTCCCTCCATTTATCATTCCACTCTTCAACTCCTGACCCAGCTGCTCATCTCCTCCCCATGTGTCACTGCGGTAGCTCACATGTGTTTCTCCTGTCATGCTACTCACAATGTTGGCTGTTCTTCTTATTCTCATGTCTGGCCGGCCGCCTGTTGTGAAATTGGATTTTGGGCTCCCCCGGTGGCCACTGGTGGAATTGAACTGGTGTGCATCATCCTCTCTGTTCACCTGTTTCCATCAGGATGTGGGAGTCGCTATTTAGCCTTGCTCCTCTGTCACTTCCATGCCGGTCAACATTGTAATCAGAAGCCTTTCTGTGCATGTTCCTGCTGCTAGACAACTCCCAGCTAAGTTGGACTTTAGTCCTTGTTTGTTTTTGCATTTTGTTCCAGTTCACAGCTGTAGTTTCGTTTCTGTGTCTGGAAAGCTCTTGTGATCTGAAATTGCCACTCTGATGTTATGAGTTAATACTAGAGTCTTAAAGTAATTTCAGGATGGTGTTTTGATAGGGTTTTCAGCTGACCATGAAAGTGCCCTTTCTGTCTTCCTGCTATCTAGTAAGTGGACCTCAATTTTGCTAAACCTATTTTCATACTACGTTTGTCATTTCATCTAAAATCACCGCCAATATTTGTGGGGGCCTCTGTCTGCCTTTCGGGGAAATTTCTCTAGAGGTGAGCCAGGACTATATTTTCCTCTGCCAGGATTAGTTAGTCCTCCGGCCGGCGCTGGGCGTCTAGGGATAAAACGCAGGCTATGCTACCCGGCTACTGTTAGTTGTGCGGCAGGTTTAGTTCATGGTCAGTTTAGTTTCCATCCTTCCAAGAGCTAGTTCTTATGTTTGCTGGGCTATGTTCTCTTGCCATTGAGAACCATAACAGTTTGACCGGCCCTAAAGGGTTAAATTAATTGACAGAGAAAGGAGAGAAAAGAGAAGTCTGCTGAAGATTTTTTTTTTTTTTTTTTTCCTTCAGTTCTGAGTGTGCTTGTAATTGAATCTCTTGCAAGTCTGCCTATATTGCAGCCTTTCTCTCTCTCTCTCCTTCTAATCCTGGAATGGCTCTGTGTTCACCTGTTTAAAATGGATATTCAGAGTTTAGCTGCAGGTTTGAATAATCTCACCACGAAAGTTCAAAATTTACAAGATTTTGTTGTTCATGTTCCTATATCTGAACCTAGAATTCCTTTGCCTGAATTTTTATCGGGGAATAGATCTTGCTTTCAAAATTTCAAAAATAATTGCAAGTTGTTTTTGTCCCTGAAATCTCGCTCTGCTGGAGATCCTGCTCAGCAGGTCAGGATTGTGATTTCCTTGCTCCGGGGCGACCCTCAAGATTGGGCTTTTGCATTGGCTCCAGGGGATCCTGCGTTGCTCAATGTGGATGCGTTTTTTCTGGCCTTGGGGTTGCTTTATGAGGAACCTCAGTTAGAACTTCAGGCGGAAAAGGCCTTGATGTCCCTATCTCAGGGGCAAGACGAAGCTGAAATATACTGCCAGAAATTCCGTAAATGGGCTGTGCTTACTCAGTGGAATGAGTGCGCCCTGGCGGCGAATTTCAGAGAGGGTCTCTCTGATGCCATTAAGGATGTTATGGTGGGGTTCCCTGTGCCTGCGGGTCTGAATGAGTCCATGATAATGGCTATCCAGATCGATAGGCGTCTGCGGGAGCGCAAACCTGTGCACCATTTGGCGGTGTCTACTGAGAAGGCGCCAGAGAATATGCAATGTGATAGAATTCTGTCCAGAAGTGAACGGCAGAATTTTAGACGAAAAAATGGGTTGTGCTTCTATTGCGGTGATTCAACTCATGTTATATCAGCATGCTCTAAGCGTACTAAGAAGCTTGATAAGTCTGTTTCAATTAGCATTTTACAGTCTAAGTTTATTCTATCTGTGACCCTGATTTGTTCTTTATCATCTATTACCGCGGATGCCTATGTCGACTCTGGCGCCGCTTTGAGTCTTATGGATTGGTCCTTTGCCAAACGCTGTGGGTATGATTTGGAGCCTCTTGAAACTCCTATACCCCTGAAGGGGATTGACTCCACCCCATTGGCTAGCAATAAACCACAATACTGGACACAAGTAACTATGCGGATTAATCCGGATCACCAGGAGATTATTCGCTTTCTTGTGCTGTATAACCTACATGATGTGTTGGTGCTTGGATTGCCATGGCTGCAATCTCATAACCCAGTCCTTGACTGGAAAGCTATGTCTGTGTTAAGCTGGGGATGTAAGGGGACGCATGGGGACGTACCTGTGGTTTCCATTTCATCATCTATTCCCTCTGAGATTCCTGAATTCTTGACTGAATATCGTGACGTTTTTGAAGAACCTAAGCTTGGTTCATTACCTCCGCACCGGGAGTGCGATTGTGCCATAGATTTGATTCCGGGTAGTAAATACCCTAAGGGTCGTTTATTTAATCTGTCTGTGCCTGAACATGCTGCTATGCGAGAATATATAAAGGAGTCCTTGGAAAAGGGACATATTCGTCCTTCGTCATCTCCCTTAGGAGCCGGTTTTTTCTTTGTGGCTAAGAAAGATGGCTCTTTGAGGCCGTGCATTGATTATCGGCTTTTGAATAAAATCACGGTTAAATATCAATATCCGTTGCCACTGCTGACTGATTTGTTTGCTCGCATAAAGGGGGCCAAGTGGTTCTCTAAGATAGATCTCCGTGGGGCGTATAATTTGGTGCGAATTAAGCAGGGGGATGAGTGGAAAACCGCATTTAATATGCCCGAGGGCCACTTTGAGTATTTGGTGATGCCTTTTGGTCTTTCAAATGCCCCTTCAGTCTTTCAGTCCTTTATGCATGACATTTTCCGTGATTATTTGGATAAATTTATGATTGTGTATCTGGATGATATTTTGATTTTTTTCGGATGACTGGGACTCTCATGTCCAGCAGGTCAGGAGGGTTTTTCAGGTTTTGCGGTCTAATTCCTTGTGTGTGAAGGGTTCTAAGTGCGTTTTTGGGGTTCAAAAGATTTCCTTTTTGGGATATATTTTTTCCCCCTCTTCCATCGAGATGGATCCTGTCAAGGTTCAGGCTATTTGTGATTGGACGCAACCCTCTTCTCTTAAGAGTCTTCAGAAATTTTTGGGCTTTGCTAACTTTTATCGTAGATTTATTGCTGGTTTTTCTGATGTTGTTAAACCATTGACTGATTTGACTAAGAAGGGTGCTGATGTTGCGGATTGGTCCCCTGCTGCTGTGGAGGCCTTTCGGGAGCTTAAGCGCCGCTTTTCTTCCGCCCCTGTGTTGCGTCAGCCTGATGTTGCTCTTCCTTTTCAGGTTGAGGTCGACGCTTCTGAGATCGGAGCTGGGGCGGTTTTGTCGCAGAGAGGTTCCGATTGCTCCGTGATGAGACCTTGTGCTTTTTTCTCGCGTAAATTTTCGCCCGCCGAGCGGAATTATGATGTTGGGAATCGGGAGCTTTTGGCCATGAAGTGGGCTTTTGAGGAGTGGCGTCATTGGCTTGAGGGGGCTAGACATCAGGTGGTGGTATTGACTGACCACAAAAATCTAATTTATCTTGAGTCCGCCAGACGCCTGAATCCTAGACAGGCGCGCTGGTCGTTGTTTTTCTCTCGGTTTAATTTTGTGGTGTCCTACCTGCCGGGTTCTAAGAATGTTAAGGCGGATGCCCTTTCTAGGAGTTTTGAGCCTGACTCCCCTGGTAATTCTGAACCTACAGGTATCCTTAAGGATGGAGTGATATTGTCTGCCGTTTCTCCAGACCTGCGGCGGGCCTTGCAGGAGTTTCAGGCGGATAGACCTGATCGTTGCCCACCTGGTAGACTGTTTGTTCCTGATGATTGGACCAGTAAAGTCATTTCTGAGGTTCATTCTTCTGCGTTGGCAGGTCATCCTGGAATCTTTGGTACCAGGGATTTGGTGGCAAGGTCCTTCTGGTGGTCTTCCCTGTCTCGAGATGTGCGAGGCTTTGTGCAGTCTTGTGACGTTTGTGCTCGGGCCAAGCCTTGTTGTTCTCGGGCTAGTGGATTGTTGTTGCCCTTGCCTATCCCGAAGAGGCCCTGGACGCACATCTCGATGGATTTTATTTCGGATCTTCCTGTTTCTCAGAAGATGTCTGTCATCTGGGTGGTGTGTGATCGTTTCTCTAAGATGGTCCATTTGGTTCCCCTGCCTAAGTTGCCTTCTTCTTCCGAGTTGGTTCCTCTGTTTTTTCAAAATGTGGTCCGTTTGCATGGTATTCCGGAGAATATCATTTCTGACAGAGGTACCCAATTCGTGTCTAGATTTTGGCGAGCATTCTGTGCTAGGATGGGCATAGATTTGTCTTTCTCGTCTGCTTTCCATCCTCAGACTAATGGCCAGACCGAGCGGACGAATCAGACCTTGGAGACATATTTGAGGTGTTTTGTGTCTGCAGATCAGGATGATTGGGTTGCTTTTTTGCCTTTAGCGGAGTTTGCCCTCAATAATCGGGCCAGCTCTGCCACCTTGGTGTCTCCCTTTTTCTGTAATTCGGGGTTTCATCCTCGATTTTCTTCTGGTCAGGTGGAATCTTCGGATTGTCCTGGAGTGGATGCTGTGGTGGAGAGGTTGCATCAGATTTGGGGGCAGGTAGTGGACAATTTGAAGTTGTCCCAGGAGAAGACTCAGCTTTTTGCCAACCGCCGGCGTCGGGTTGGTCCTCGGCTTTGTGTTGGGGACTTGGTGTGGTTGTCTTCTCGTTTTGTCCCTATGAGGGTTTCTTCTCCCAAGTTTAAGCCTCGGTTCATCGGCCCGTACAAGATATTGGAGATTCTTAACCCTGTGTCCTTCCATTTGGACCTCCCTGCATCTTTTTCTATTCATAATGTTTTTCATCGGTCATTATTGCGCAGGTATGAGGTACCGGTTGTGCCTTCCGTTGAGCCTCCTGCTCCGGTGTTGGTTGAGGGCGAGTTGGAGTACGTTGTGGAAAAAATCTTGGACTCCCGTGTTTCCAGACGGAAACTCCAGTATCTGGTCAAATGGAAGGGATACGGTCAGGAGGATAATTCTTGGGTGACTGCCTCTGATGTTCATGCCTCCGATTTGGTCCGTACCTTTCATAGGGCTCATCCTGATCGCCCTGGTGGTTCTGGTGAGGGTTCGGTGCCCCCTCCTTGAGGGGGGGGTACTGTTGTGAAATTGGATTTTGGGCTCCCCCGGTGGCCACTGGTGGAATTGAACTGGTGTGCATCATCCTCTCTGTTCACCTGTTTCCATCAGGATGTGGGAGTCGCTATTTAGCCTTGCTCCTCTGTCACTTCCATGCCGGTCAACATTGTAATCAGAAGCCTTTCTGTGCATGTTCCTGCTGCTAGACAACTCCCAGCTAAGTTGGACTTTAGTCCTTGTTTGTTTTTGCATTTTGTTCCAGTTCACAGCTGTAGTTTCGTTTCTGTGTCTGGAAAGCTCTTGTGATCTGAAATTGCCACTCTGATGTTATGAGTTAATACTAGAGTCTTAAAGTAATTTCAGGATGGTGTTTTGATAGGGTTTTCAGCTGACCATGAAAGTGCCCTTTCTGTCTTCCTGCTATCTAGTAAGTGGACCTCAATTTTGCTAAACCTATTTTCATACTACGTTTGTCATTTCATCTAAAATCACCGCCAATATTTGTGGGGGCCTCTGTCTGCCTTTCGGGGAAATTTCTCTAGAGGTGAGCCAGGACTATATTTTCCTCTGCCAGGATTAGTTAGTCCTCCGGCTGGCGCTGGGCGTCTAGGGATAAAACGCAGGCTACGCTACCCGGCTACTGTTAGTTGTGCGGCAGGTTTAGTTCATGGTCAGTTTAGTTTCCATCCTTCCAAGAGCTAGTTCTTATGTTTGCTGGGCTATGTTCTCTTGCCATTGAGAACCATAACAGCCGCCATGCTGAGTTCATGCAGTAGTCCAACTCTGCTTCACATCCCTGATGTCTCCACATGGCTATAGGGGGACATTGTCACATCCTGCAGGAATTTAACTCTTCTGTGTCTTACAGATTTTGTATTCCCCAGCCAACCACCAACCACCAGGTGCTATATCATGCAGCTCCCCCTCCTCACCTTTACCTGAGATTAGGTTCCAGTTGCTGTTTGCGTATAGTTCCTGACACGGTGTTTTGTTGCTTATCCCTCTTTTATATCACTTGGCTTGTCTCCTAGTCCTGTCTGTTCTCTCCAATCCTGACCTCAGCTATGTGTCCTCAACCTGTTATGCCTGCTCTGTCCTCGGTACCTCTGACTATGCTTCTGTCTCACCCCTCTGTACCTTACATACCTGCCATGACATGTGGTTCAGCTGCAGCAGGTCTGAACACTGACCTGGTATGCAACCTGGTGGCTGCCCTGTGGCCAAAACTTATTCTCATGATCAGAGGCGCTGGTGAAGACAAGGTAGTCACACCCTTCCAGGGTAAGTCTGACCAGTGGCACAGTGGGTCCACACCCACAAGCGTTAACACCCTGCCAAGCACTTTTGCAGTCACTCATGACTTGTGCAGAGAAAATTGACCTCCTGTTTCTACATAGAGCTTAGAAGGATTCAGTTAGTCAGTTTTTAATCACATTATTTGATAGACCTAATGGAAAACAGAAGAATTAACTGGGTTGAAGGGAAAACGTGCAATATATTAAGAGAATAAAAACTTAATGGGAGAGCTTTGCCAAACGTACAGGCTCCCATAGACATTAGTGTTCAGTTGACAGGTATATCCAAGATCCCCCATACAAGGGAACACTCGGCCTGTACTGCTGTGAGCGAGCTGCTGTCAGACTCCATTGGCAGTGGATTATCTCAAGGGATAACAAAACAATTAGCTGTTTAAATTCAATATGCCAAACCCTTTTTTCCTAGGTATCATCTGTCATTGGAAAGTGGGAAGGCCCCTATACATATTGGACTGTTGAATGATCCCACTGATATCAGCAGGTTCAGCCAACTTTAGTCTTTAGTATGGTTGTCTTAGCTCTCAAAGGACTGTCTATATTGGAAATAATTGTAGCAAACTCCCATAAGTGAGAAATAAAAGTTATTTCCTGATTTGAAAATAACAATGTTCTTATTCACTCCCAGCAAATAATGTTTTGTAAATTGCAAGGAATTATAACCATGTAACTGCGCAATGCAAATGTTCTAAGTCATTGCATTATACAGCCTGGGATTGAAATGTATAAAGCTGGGGGACCCTGGCTGCGAGGTTAGCTGTAATTTGCAATAGATATAGCATTACATGGCACCCATAGTAATCACTGGGGGGCTGATATAGTGTACGGCATGATGGCCATTGCAAAACGAGATCTGCTCTTTGTATTGATTCTCCACGTTGGCTAATGGAAGGGGTTGAGCAGATAACAAGGGTTCTCTGTGTGGGTTCAATCTGTTTCCACTTATAATAGAAATGGACAGGAGAACTGCATGCTGCAGACGCATATTATATTTTTACCTAAAAAACTAATTATAATAAAATACATCAACACTTTTGCACAGAATAGATAACTTTGAACCAGTTTACACCAGTATGCAAGATAATCAGGTCTCAGTGAAGAGAGTAATAGCAATAATTAGACTGTAGCAGTGTGCCGGTTAATGCCGACTCCGCGCACAGCCCTAGTGTAAGCAGCATATCATGCCACTAATACATTACAGAATGGTTCTCAGCAACAGATAAAGGCATTGTGTTCCAATAAATTATCCTATGCCGGTTGTTCTTTTTAGCTACAATTATTCTCTTTTTTGTTTTTTGCAATAAAACAAAATATGAAATAAATCACAATAATCAAATATGAAATAAATCACAAATAAATTACAATAAAAGTGGCCTAAGGCTATTGAAGTACAATGTTAGTGGTCCTAAAAGGACACCAGATGTTTGGTAGATGCTACAGCTGTATGATATTTGTGTGTAGAATAGGATATCCATAGTAGGGAGTCAATGTGAAGCTGGCCTTATGCATGCGAGCTGGCCACACACAAGTTTTCCCACCTATAAAGAATGGAGACGTATATCATAGGTACATTTCAACTCTGAGAGACCGAATCTAAAAAAAAAAATCAGGGAAATCACAGTGCATGATATTTACTTATTAAATTTGCATTTTATTGCATTTAATAAGTATTTGATAAAATAGAAAAACAGAAATTAATATTTGGTACAGAAACCTTTGTGTGCAATTACAGAGGTGAGACATTTCCTGTTGTTCTTGACGAAGTTTGCACATACTACAGCAGGGATTTCAGTCCACTTCTTCATACAAATCTTCTCCAGATATTTCAGGTTTCAGGGCTGTTGCTGGGCAACGTTGAGTTTCAGCTCCCTTCAAAGATTTTCAATTGGGTACAGGTCTAGAGACGGGCTAGGCCTCTCCAGGACATTGAAATGCTTCTCATGGAGCCACTCCTTAGTTACCCTGGCTTGGTTCATTGTCATGCTGGAAGACTCAGCCACAACTCATCTTCAATGATCTTATTGAGGGAAGGAGGTTAATGCCCCAAATCTTGCGGTTCATGACCCCATCCATCTTTTCTTCAATGTGGTGTAGTCGTCCTGTCCTCTTTGCAGAAAAGTACCCCCAAAAGATGATGTTTCCCCCACCATGCTTCACAGCTTGCACAGTGCTCTTGGGGTTGTACTCATCCTTCTGCCTAGGTCCAAACATGGCAAGTGGAGTTAATACCCAAAAGTTCTATTTTGGTCTCATCTGACCACATAATCTTCTCCCATGCCACCTCTGGATCATCCAGATGATCACTGGCGACCTTCAAATGGACATGTGCTGGCGTGAGCAGGGGGACCTTGCATTTTAATCCACAACGAAGAATGGTTACTAACAGTAATATTTAGACTGTGGTCCAAGCTCTCTTCAGGTCAATGACCAGGTCCTCCTGTGTAGTACTGGGCTGATTCCTGACCTTTCTCAGAATCACTCTTACCCCACTAGGCAAGACCTTGCATGGAGCCCCAGACCAAGGAGGATTGATAGTCATTTTGTGTTTCTTCCATTTACTAAGAATTGAGCCAACAGTTGTTCCCTTCTCACCAAGCTGCTTGCCTATTGTCCTGTAACCCATCCCAGCCTTGTGCATGTCTACAATTTTGTCCCTTGTTTCCTTAGACAGCTCTTTGGTCTTGGCCATGGTGGAGAGGGTGGAGTGTGGTTGTTTTGAGTGTGTGGACAGGTGTCTTTTATACAGGTAACAAGTTCAAACCGGTGCAAGTAATACAGGTAATGAGTACAGAGTAGGAGGGATTCTTAAAGAAAAACTAACAGGTCTGTGATAGCCAGAATTCTTCCTGGTTGGTAGATGATCAAATACTTATTTCATGCAATAAAATGCAATTTAATTATAAAAACAATTATACAGTATGATTTTCTGTTTTCGTTTTAGATTCTGTCTCTCACAGTTGAAGTCAGGGCCGCCATCAGGGCATTACTGCCCTGACTGGCATATGGGGCCCGGTGGGCAGAGGGGGCCCGCATCGGGCCCCATCCATCTGCTCACCGGGCCCCTACCAGCAGGCTAAACCGGGCCCTTAGCGGCTCTGCGGCAACACTATTGACGTGCGGACAGCGCCCGCACATCAATAGTTAACAGCCGCCAGTCAATCGGAGGCTGGCAGCTGACATCAGCCGCAGTGCGCACATTGCCGACGTCTGACGTCAGTGTCAGTTGCCAGCAAGTGCGCGCTTCAGCTGAGTGGAGGGGAGCTTCGCCTTCGCCACAGGAGCGCGGCCAGGTAAGAAGAACTTTTTTTAATTTTTTATTATTGAGAGCGGTGATCCGGGGGGCCCGGGGCAGAATGCTGGATACACTGGGGCACAATGCTGGACACACTGGGGGTAGAATGCTGGAGCACTGGGTGCAGAATGCTGGATACACTGGGGCAGAATGCTGGAGCACTGGGGCAGAATACTGGACACCCTGGGGGCAGAATGCTGGACACACTGGGACAGAATGCTGGACACACTGGGGGCAGAGATGCTGGACACACTGGGGCAGAATGCTGGGGCACTGGGGGCAGAATGCTGGACACACTGGGGCAGAATGCTGGAGCACTGAGCGTAGAATTCTGAACACACTGGGGCAGAATGCTGGAGCACAGGGGGCAGAATGCTGGACACACTTGGGCAGAATGCTGGAGCACTGGGGAAGAATGCTGGACACACTGGGGGCAGAATGCTGGACACACTGGGGGCACAATGCAGGCCACACTGGGGGCAGAATGCTGGACACACTGGGGGCAGAATGCTGGAGACACTGGGGCAGAATGCTGGACACACTGGGGCAGAATGCTGGACACACTGGGGCAGAATGCTGGAGCACTGGGGGTAGAATGCTGGACACACTGGGGCAGAATGCTGGAGCACTGGGGGCAGAATGCTGAAGACACTGGGGCAGAATGCTGGAGCACTGGGGGAAGAATGCTGGAGACACTGGTGCAGAATGCTGGAGCACTGGGGGCAGAATGCTAGACACACTGGGGCAGAATGTTGGAGACACTGGGGGAAGAATGCTGGAGACACTGGGGCAGAATGCTGGACACACTGGGGCAGAATGCTGGACACACTGGGGGCAGAATTCTGGAGACACTGGGGCAGAATGCTGGACACACTGCGGGCAGAATGCTGGACACACTCAGGGTAGAATACTCGACACACTGGGGCAGAATGCTGGACACACTGGGGGCAGAATGCTGGAGCATTGGGGGTAGAATGCTGGATGCACTGGGGACAGAATGCTGGAGCACTGGGGCAGAATGCTGGAGCACTGGGAGCAGAATGCTGGAGCACTGGGGGCAGAATGCCGAAGACACTGGGGCAGAATGCTGGAGCATTGGGGGCAGAATGCTGGAGCACTGGGGGTAGAATGCTGGACACACTGGGGCAGAATGCTGGAGCACTGGGGGCAAAATGCTGGACACACTGGGGCAGAATGCTGGAGCACTGGGGCAGAATGCTATACACACTGGGGAAGAATGCTGGAGCACTGGGGTAGAATGCTGGACACACTGGGGGCAGAATGCTGGATACACTGGGGAAGAATGCTGGACACACTGGGGCAGGACTGGAGACACTTGGGGCAGAATGTTGGACACACTGGGGATAGGACTGGAGACACTGGGGGCAGAGTGCTGGACACACTGGGGGCAGGACTGGAGACAGGTGGGGCAAGAATGGAGATACGGGGCATGATTGGAGGCACGGGGCAGAATGAAAGACATGGGGGCAGGATTGGATCATGAGGCAGGATGGATTTGATGGAGACAGATGGGGCAGGATGGGGAGATCATATGGGGCAGAATGGATACTCATGAGGGCAGGATGCGAGAACATATGGCTGAAGCCAGGAATGAGACACACGGAGGCCAGGATGGGGAATATTATTACCATAGGGGCTAATTAAGGGACATTATTACTGCAGTGATTATTTTATTTTTTGAGGATACTGTTTTAAATGGGGGGGCGGTCCTGTTACTGTGCAGAGTGACACTATGTCGCCTTTTTTTCTTCATGTGGTGTAATGTAGAAATTGAGAAAAATTAAGTAATGTGTTCTGCAAGCGGAGCTCGAGATAACTGTGTTATTTCCTGTAGAGACGAGCCCTGGCTGGAAGAAGTGATGGCGGTCTGTGGTGGATGAAAGAAAAAGATGAAGGACTTCACCTAGAGACGTCACTGGTGAGTCAGTGTTACCTATACACTGATACTATACACTGTATACTATATACAGAGCTCCTGTGTATAATGTCACCGGTGATCACCGTATTACTTGAACACAGACACTGCATACTAAGTACAGATCTCCTGTGTATAATGGCACTGGTGGTGATAGCTTTGTGGGTTTTTTTATTACTGATCAGTATTGTAGTATTCAGTCACTATGTGGTGGTAATATGTGGTCTGGACATGGTGTTGCGGTATTTGTCCCTTGTATGTGCTATTTGGTCACTTTGTGGTGGTAATATGTGGTCTGGTCATGGTCCGGTGGTATTTGTTCCCTGTATTTGATATTATTCGATAACTGTGGTGGTAATATGGTGTCTGATCATGGTGTAGCGGTATTTGCTCTTTGTATGTGATATTATTCGATCACTGGTGGTAATATGTGATCTGGTCATGGTGCGGTGGTATTTGTTCCTTGTAGGTGATATTATTCGGTCACTGGTGGTAATTAGTGTTGAGCATTCCGATACCGCAAGTATCGGGTATCGGCCGATATTTGCGGTATCGGAATTCCGATACCGAGATCCGATACTTTTGTGATATTGAGAATCGGTATCGGGATCGATATTAATGTGTAAAATAAAGAATAAAAATAAAAAATATTGATATACTCACCTCTCCGACGCAGCCTGGACCTTACCGATGTAACCGGCAGCTTCTGTTCCTAAGAATGAGCGCTTGAAAGACCTTAGATGACGTCGCGGCTTGTGATTGGTCGCGTGAGCGGTCACGTGCGTCGGAGAGGTGAGTATATCAATATTTTTTATTTTTATTCTTTATTTTACACATTAATATGGATCCCAGGGCCTGAAGGAGAGGTTCCTCTCCTTCAGACCCTGGGAACCATACAGGATACCTTCCGATACTTGGTGTCCCATTGACTTGTATTGGTATCGGGTATCGGTATCGGCGATATCCGATACTTTTCGGGTATCGGCGATATCCGATACTTTTCGGGTATCGGCCGATACTATCCGATACCGATACTTTCAAGTATCGGACGGTATCGCTCAACACTAGTGGTAATATGTGGCCTGGTCATGCTGCGGTGGTATTTGTTCATTGTATGTGATATTATTGGTCATTTTAAAAATTGAAAAATAAATAAAAATATACCTAAATTGCATTTCATATTTTAACAAATATTTAATAGGTTACAATAGAGTAGGGCCCGGCCAAAAGTGTCTACCGTGTTATGGTGGCGGCTTAAAAAATCTTTTGGTCAAATCAAAAGCTGCCGGCTATATGTGTGATCTGGTGATGGGAACTGTTAATGTGTGATAGGTGAGAAGTGGAGTTTTTCCAAGAGAGAGCGGTGGTACTGTGGACAGTTCGAGGGGTGAAGCCTGGGCAGAGTCTCCAGGGGACCCTGAAAATTTTGCCAGTATGGGGCCCTGAAATTTCTAGTGGCAGCCCTGGTTGAAGTGAACCTATGATAAAAATTACACACCTCTCCATTCTTTGTAGGTGGGAAAACTTGCAAAATTAGCAGTGTATCATATATTTATTTTCCCAACTGTATGTGCAATATGGGAGAAAACATAGACGTATAAAATCCAATTAAAAATATAACTAAAATAGGCAATCGCTGGCCACATTGGTGGTGTGGGTATGGAGATCACACTAGTTCTTCAAAACACGTACTGCATCTACAGTAGACTATGGACATCATGAATACAGTTACATTCATACAATACATCACTACATCATAAATTTATACTGTAGACTTTATGGCGCTGATAAATTCAGTAAAATGAAATAAGTGTATACATTGTACAGAAGAGAATATTTTTCTTGAAAAACTCAATAAAAGTAATTTGATAAACATTTTTGAGATTTCATTTGGAAGACTTGGTTGGGTTAAAAAGTGCCGGGAAGGGATTAAAATAATTTTAAAAAAAATGACCCAGCCTTCACCCATCCGGCTGCACAGCCCCATTCCAGTCTAGTCACCTGGGTCATCTTTGACATATTTCATTGTTCAGCATCTTCAATGTTTCCACACTGAACATGCCAGATATTGAGACAGGCCAAAGATTCTGGGCACCGGAAAATGGTGAATAAAGCTCAGAGAAGACTGCACCAGTAACTGGACTGAGAATATGGCCAGTGCAGGACTGTGTGGCGGGACAGGTGATGGGGGTGAGTATAATTTTTTTTTGCATGTGGTTATTGTGCTCTGGGGACTGGAGCGACCTCAGAGCATAATAATGTGCACTGAATTTGCATCAAATAAATTAATTTGATACTAATCGAATTTACTACCAAAATTCAAGCAAAGTGCCGAATTGGAATTTTGGCAGGTTTGCTCATCACTAAAGAAATGGGCCCAGAGAGCTGCGAATCTCAATAACTTAGACTGGACTGAATTTTACATACAAGCATATTATAAAGTTTTAAAACTTTTAGTGCTGAGCTAAATAATCCTATCGAAACTTCCTGAAACAAGAGAACCCCTTTTATGTACACTACAAAGTGAAAAATAACCTCGGCACACTATCTGCATGAATTTCTAATCTATTGTTTTTCCCACTCTTTAATGGGTCCTAACTTTCCAGCTCCCATATGTTTTACTGTAACAGTGTTTGAAGCTAAACAAAATCAGACACTTCCATATGTTTATCTTACTGAGAACAAGGCAGAGCCTGTACGTCTCCCTTAATATGCTGTGACAATGTGCTGTTTCACTCCTTCTCCAATTATTCCTGCTCTTGGTGATTGCAGAGCTAGCAACAACACAAGCCACAATTCATATGAGTTTCCAGTTGTTGATGCTTCACTGCAGGCTTTACGTCTCATGTCCACAAGAATTTTATACCCTTCTTCAGTCTTTCTTAAAACAATATGAAGGGCCCGAAGTTTACACAAAGTTCACTGAGCTCTACAGAGTCATGGAAAGTCCACGTACTTAAGGCACTGCAGGCGTCGATATGGTACTCATTCTTTAGCAGTCACCGATATGAGTGAATACGGAGTATGAGTGCATTGTTACTACAGATCATTACTCTCTAGCCTATGTAATTATCGATCGCCTCTAAGGCAAAAAAAGAGAAATTAAAGTTTACATAATCTACTTGCACTTTGGTCTGATGTTTCTGATGTTTTTGGTCAGATGTTTCTGTATGGTTGTGGGCAAGGACACAAAATGATGTATATCTATAAGTATTCTCCCAAAACTGCAAGTTATCCCTTGCCTATAGAATAGGAAACAACTTGCAGATTTCTGGGGGTCCAACCACTGAGACACTCAATGATCCTGATGACAAAGCTCTGCAGAGCCTAGTCTTCAATGAAGCAGGGGTGCACATGCTTGACATTAGCTCCATTCATTATCTATGGGACTGTTCAGCCTTGGCTATTTCTGGCAGTTCCAATGAGGTCATGCAAACTGTAGGTCCATCCAAAAATGGATTTTTCAGGACTCCGTTCCTGGGGTTCCAGAAACAAGTTCTCAGGATAGGGAATAACTTGAGGTTTAGGGAAAACTCCTTTAATTGGTTATTCCTCTTCAGCTGAAGGCAACCTGGAGATCAGTTGATTTTTTATAAATCCCCTGTGGTCAGTTGTTATCACCGGGGAGAGAACTTAATACTGGCTGTTTAGTATTACAAACAATAGCATGCATATATGAGTGGCATTATATTAAAAGTGCCCCTCCCCCATTGTGGAGTTGGTTTTCCACCCAAACAGAGTTGCCTAGTATATTTTCTTCCTCCTCTTCCATTCCCAAAATCTTGGGACATTGCATGACTCTCCTATTTGCTAACAATGCAGTTCCTCTGGAGAGGACAGTCCTTTGCAATTTCCGACCACTGTCTCTCCAACAACCTGATAGCAATCGAATGATCTCCCTGTAATAACACCATTGATTCCATATCAGTTACTAAAAGTAAGTAAAGTAAGTTGGGACCACCAGAGTGATAGGGTTGACCATCAAACCAAGAACTGCTCTTTGCTTTTGCAGAAAGAGGTACCCTTATTTTATTGAGCCCATATACCCTAACAGGAAAAAGGTATTCAAGTGTTGCAAAAAAAGTTAACCCTAGAATTTCAAGATACATACATTTTGCATACTGAACATTTCAATCTAGAATATTCCATGTGTTTGCTTTGTCTTTTTTTTTGGGGGGGGAGCGTAGCATAAGGAATGTTGCGTGTGGAAAATGGAAATAAATCATCCTTTCATTACAAAAAAATCTGTTTTTGTAAATCCTGGCAAGTTGAGTGTTTCTATATACTACAGTCCATTCCATTAAATGCAACAATACCTTTTCTTAAAAACATGTCATGATGTCTAAAACTACATAAAACCTCTCCAATAAGGATATCCTTGACATTAAATAAGCTTTGTTACGAGCAAAGCTTTCAGTCATACAAGCTAAGCTAAATGTTATGTTCATTATCACAATATTGTATTAGTTCAATTAAGAGAACCCTGCTGCAAATGTACAGAATTGTGGGGAAAAAAAATCTCATTCTGTTCAGTGATAGGAGATAAATTGTTATCGCAAGACGCTCCACACAAAAATAATGTGTAATGTATTCTATAACTCACATTAATGGGTTATTTCAGAGTTCAGTGGCTCTAAAATCGCTACTAAGTGGAAATTACCTTTAAGGTTCACAACAATGAAGAATCATTTTATATATTTATAGTGCACTCAAAACACATTTAGCTCTTTTGATCAGTTGCAATGTTGCAGAAGTCCAGTTAGGCAACATGTCTACTGAAGAAATGGGCGCAATGAAGAATAAATGTATTTAGCTAACAGCTCCTGTGTAACGTTTGGTGGATGAAGAATAGTGGTCCTTTTGTCACGCTCAGATATATCACTGATAGCGGAAAAACTGCTCAATATGATAAGCAATTAATTATACAAAACTAATTCCAATAGTTCAGCTTGATTCGGCTTCCATAAGTGACTACAATATTTACAAATGGTCACACTTTCACATTATGTATACTTGCTTGCACTGTTAAAAAAATGTATACTTAAGCGTATTACTCAGTGCTATATAGCGTTGTTGTGTCTTATTTTAATGAGTTGCTAAGGTTTGAAGATACAAGATTAATTGGATCTGCACCTTGGCTATTCATATTTGTGGTTTGCATTTGTTTAAAGTATCACTAATAATAAGTTTCTTGACCCTAGTCTTATACTTATAAGCTGCCGTCTTCTTCTGTCATCGGCGACACTTCGGTTATCTACTGCAGATTGTCACCCAATGGATTGCTCCAGTATTCGCTGGGCGGTCGGGATGTCACTTCTCAATGTTAGTCTATGAGAACCAAGATGAGGCCAAGCTGTGGATTTTGGACTTACATTGACAGCTTGTGACTGTTACCTCTGACGTCCAATCAGTCAGAAGTTGCAGTCATAAGATGGCGGTGCGGGACCAGAGCGACACCAGGTAGAGCTGAAGATGGCGGCTGGTGTAATACTGGGGGATGGGAACTTATATTAGTAGCACCACTCAAGTGCTGAAATAATAAAAAAAGCTTTAACTTTTATTCTTGCTTTTTGCTATGATTATTTTTCTGCCTTGAATATTTTAGAACAAGTTGTGAACCTGATACCACAGATCACCATCCTGTAGAATGTAAGCCCGCAAGGGCAGGGTCCTCGCCCCTCTGTATCAGTCTGTCATTGTTAGTTTGCTTACTGTAAGTGATATCTGTAATTTGTATGTAACCCCGTCTAATGTACAGCACCATGGAATCAATGGTGCTACATAAATAAATATTATTATTATTATTATTATTAATATTGGCTGTAGTGCCTGCAGGTAGATAGGAATTTAAAGGACACCTGTAATGGTGAAGGTGGTATCTGATCTGCATGCAGCATCTTATAGAGCAGGAGGAGCTGGCCAAGTTAATCTATAATTTAGTGGGAAAAGCTTTAGTAAAACTTCCCTTGGGTGGGCCTATTAAGTGATTGACAGTCTTCTCTCTTTGACTGAATGCAGAGACAGCTGTCAATCACTGAGTATGAGATAGATAGATATGGGATAGATAGATAGATAGATAGATAGATAGATAGATAGATAGATAGATAGATAGATAGATAGATAGATAGATAGATAGATATGGGATAGATAGATAGATAGATAGATAGATATGGGATAGATAGATAGATAGATAGATATATACTGTAGATAGAGAGATAGAGATAGATAGATAGATAGATATGGGATAGATAGATAGATAGATAGATAGATAGATACTGTAGATAGAGAGATATAGATAGATAGATAGATATGGGATAGATAGATAGATACTGTAGATAGAGAGATAGAGATAGATAGATAGATAGATATGGGATAGATAGATAGATAGATAGATAGATAGATACTGTAGATAGAGAGATAGAGATAGATAGATAGATAGATAGATAGATATGGGATAGATAGATAGATAGATAGATAGATAGATAGATAGATAGATATGGGATAGATAGATAGATAGATAGATATGGGATAGATAGATAGATAGATAGATAGATAGATAGATACTGTAGATAGAGAGATAGAGATAGATAGATAGATAGATAGATAGATAGATAGATAGATAGATAGATAGATATGGGATAGATAGACAGATAGATATATAGATAGATAAAGAAAAAAGATTAGAGCAGCACAAGAGCACAAAAAAAGGGAGAAAAAAAGAAAATAGCGGCTGCAATGCCCCCCAGGCACAGACCAAACCTCAATTACAGGAATCCAAAAACACGGAGGCAGCCCACCATTCATAGTAGAAAAAGCAGGAGCTACTAAATAGATAGATAGATAGATAGATAGATAGATAGATATGGGATAGATAGATAGATAGATAGATAGATACTGTAGATAGAGAGATAGAGATAGATAGATAGATAGATAGATAGATAGATAGATAGATAGATATGGGATAGATAGATAGATAGATAGATACTGTAGATAGAGAGATAGAGATAGATAGATAGATAGATAGATAGATAGATAGATAGATATGGGATAGATAGATAGATAGATAGATAGATAGATAGATAGATAGATAGATAGATAGATAGATAGATAGATAGATAGATTTTACAAGCATATTTGCTGATAGAAAATGTTAGACTACCAACCACAGGCAAGAGCAGATGTTGGAAAACCCAATTAAATATCAGCAAACAAAAGAGGATATAATGTCTGAAACACAGTAGCTATTCATGGATAGATCAATAACCTCACATTCCCTAGACTCGTGCACCACATCCCTCATCATCAAGCGATTACAGAATACTAATGAAACCTGTACTATCTTGCAGCTTCTAGGATGAGACATTCCTGCGCTTCTGCTTTGCTTAAACATTTTCCTCATTTCTTTACTGCACTTAGGTATTATAATTAGAAACTTTGCTAATTACAAGACTATGCGCAGACACTGAATTATTCCCGGCCTGTGGATCTGTAGTTTTATCCTTATGTAAACTGATGAATATATATTTCATTATGTAGCTTATTTTACAGGGAAGCTTTTTGTAAAAATGTCCGCGATTACAGGATAGTTTAATCTAAAGGGCATCTGTTAGCTTGTTTTTCATATGGAATTATATTATCGTATCAATGTTTATGTCCCAACTAAGAAGGATCACTTTTATGTACAGAACAGATGTGCCAGTTGTGAGAAATCTACTATGAAAGCCACATGCAGCTCAGATTGGAAGAGCATTGGGGGCTGATAAACGTACTGTGACAAAGCAAATTAGGGGCACTTCCAGCATACAAATGCACTTCCAGCCTTATTTGCATTTGGTTTTGCTAGATATCTCATACATTGCAAATTTCTGCTAAAAATTATATTTTTTAGTTGAGGCACCTGTACTGCCATTCCACTACTTCTATAAAAATATCCTGGCAAGTTCCCTATAAAGCATTTTATGGAGCACCATAATACGGCTTGTACAAAGGCTTGTTAACAAGATCACTAGATTGATTATTTGATGTAGACCTCAAAGTAGTTTTGAGATAAGAAAAATGGATCTGTTTATTAAAACAGGACTACTCAAGCTGGCGATAGAGTGGAATCCTGACAGTGTGAAGAATTCACTCGGTCAGGACTGGGCATTCTACAGTCAAGTAAAGTGACTGCTGAAAATTATAAAGAGCCTGAAAAACTTCCTTAACACTGTTCGGAATACTGAGCCATCTCTGAAATCCAAATTCTAGTTTTTGAAATTCAAGTACAAGTTTAGTTCTCACTAGAGACTACGTGACTTGTAAAGAAAAAGCCATATTAACTTTTTCTCATAGACATCTATATACCCATTTCAGACCAGTGCTCGTATTTGACATTTTTGCCTGCTCGGCAGGTGTTTATTCTATTAGGGTAGACTGTTTTTGGTTTCTCCGGCTTGACAACTTTATCTTTTCAAGTCTACTGTAGTCAGGAATTCACTACTAACATCATTTCTAGAAAGGTTCAGGCTGCTGTTTTCTGAATCACTACCTTTCCTATGCTTTACACTGTGGCTTTGTTTGCCCATATTGCCAGCTGTGCAAAAGCCCAAGCCCATTATATGCCAACCAGGAGGCCTATGAAGAGTGGGGCGATACTTTGATTATAGCACGAGTAGGAAAACTACATTTCAAGCTAACAAATCAGGAGTGAGAAAAAGAAGATTCATGATGAATGATGATCAATGTCATGATTTAGAACAGACTTTGCATTGGATTTAGGAAAATGTTTGAATGGATTCTAATATTTCTCAATGTGTTTACTGACTAAGAAATCCTGTCTTCTTCGTAAGTACTGACCTAGCTTGGCCAAAGTCGAATCCAAATACAGCAGTAAGAGGCACAATCACTTTGGTCAGCTAGTTTTCTTTGTATCTTCACTATTTATCTACCTACCTATCCATTTATATACCTACTTATCTGTCCATCTACCTACCTACCTTTCTATCTACCTATCTACCCATCTACCTATCATCCACCCAATCCTTTCTTTTAAATGGAATAAACAATATTACTGCTTAGTTCACAATCATGGTAATAGATATGGTAGGTCAGCATACGAAATACCTTTACTGACTGTTGGGTGTCTTGGTATGTAAAAGGTTAATGGAGATTGGGTCTGCAGGGCTTCAATGATTGGCTGTTTGGGTGATGATAATTGGGGAGGTTCTCCTTTATAAACCCTTTCCTTTGTTGGTTCCTCCACTTTTCTCCCTGCGTACAGTGGAACAAGGAGACCCACCCTCGCGCCCTATGTTTATTGTATACGGTTTTATACACTACTCTTTTATATATATAAAAAATATAATAAATATATTTATGACCTGGATATGTACCTGTCATGGTTCTCAATGGCAAGAGACCGTAGTAAAGCATACAAAAGGACTAGCTCTTGGAAGATGGGAACTCGAGCTGACTGTGAGCTAAACCTACCGCACAACTAACAGTGGCCGGGTAGCGTGCCTACGTTTTATCCCTAGACGCCCAGCGCCAGCCGGAGAACTGACTGACCCTAGCAGAGGAAAATACAGACCTGGCTTACCTCTAGAGAAATTTTCCCCAAAAGGCAGACAGTAGCCCCCACATATAATGTCGGTGATTTTAGAGGAAATTGACATACGAAGTATGAAGATAGGTTTAGCAAATTGAGGTCCGCTTACTAGATAGTAGGAAGACAGAAAAGGGAACTACACAGTCAGCTGAAAACCCTTTCAAAACACCATCCTGAAATTACTTTAAGACTCTAATATCAACTCATGACACCAGAGTGGCAATTTCAGCTCACAAGAGCTTCCAGCCTCAGAAATATTCAAACACAGAGAACTGGAACAAAAATGCAAAACAAACTTAGGACTACAAGTCCAACTTAGCTGATAGTAGTCTAGGAGCAGGAACATGCAACAGAAAGGCTTCTGGTAACATTGTTGGCCGGCATAGAAATGACTGAGGAGCAAGGCTAAATAGACAACTCCCACATCCTGATGGAAACAGGTGAGCAGAGGAGATGAAGCACATAAGTGCAGTACCACCAGAAACCACCGGGGGAGCCCAGAAACCAAATTCACAACAGGTACCCATGGTACAAAAGTATGAGTTTTTTGTAAGGTTATGATGTTTGAATAAAAGCTGTAGCCAAACACCTTGTGTTGTTTCAGTTATTTATGGGAAGCCAGGTTGGTAAAGATCTATTACGTTTGTTCCATGCCCAAAGTCTTCATACATTTGGACTCAGCCTTCTAAATTTCCTAAATGCTTTTCTTCTCTTTAGGTAGATATTACTGAGTAATAGTTTTATTTTCCCAGAATTTCCAATACCTACCATGCACCTGTATGGTAATAATGTACTTATAGTGACCTAAATAAAAGTAATCTGAAAACAACTGCGTATACAGTAGCGTATTCGGTGCACCTGCATAAAAGCATACAGCACTGAAAAAAGGGAAATTTCGAATTAACAATGTGTCACTCTCGAGCTGCTTAGTGTCAAATACGCTGGAAACAAATTACATCCAGGACATGCTCACTGATCGTGAAAAACTGCAAATGATTTGTGTTATACTTGGTTTTCAGTAACAGTGTCAGTAGTTTAATTATAGGAAACACGTGCAGATGAATTTCAATTTTGTTCTGGAGATGTTCTCTAGAACACAACTTCATGGCCGGCTATCAGATACTGATGACGAGCTAATGAAAGATATACAAAGAGGATTCTAAAGCCATTAACTAGTTTGATTTGTTCTTATATTTAGAATGATTATAAATTACTTTGGAATTTCAAAATACACTTTTCCAGTGTGAAAACTACATTTATGTTGTCTGCTGTAAAGAAGCATAAGCCGTGGAAAGGAATAGAAAGAAAAGTTATAACATAAAATGTCTACAATGTAAGTCTGGGAGGTTTTCAGCATATTTCTGAAATGAAATTACTGAAATGAAAACTTTGTCTAATATTAAAACTACACACTTACCCTAGACAGTCTTAAAATGAGCCAAATGTATCTCATTGGTTCATGCTATATTATAAGTTTGGTGCCTCTTACAGTTTTAACATTAGAGCACAGATTCATTAAGACGGGCATTGTGCACATCAGTCTTCAAGGTGTTTTCTAAGCTTGGGGCTCAAGTCCGCAGTCACTCTGTGTCTGCAGACTTGTGAATTCTCAAAGTGTGTACATTTTGAGCTGTCATGATTCTTCAGTGCCGCCACCGGGAGTGGCTGGTCATGTGACCGCAAGTACGCAATCTGCATTATTACGGCCACATTCAGGCTTCTCTCAGGTCACTTGTATTGAGAGAGGCTGTGCAAATCTAGTCAGCATGTGACCGCGTGTAAGCGTGGTCACGAGCCGAACTGATCTTGGCGTCCAAGAAACCTAAGGGTGGGCAGTGTGCACGCTGTGAGGATTTTCTTATCTGCAGTCACAGAGAGTGACTGTAGACTTGAGCCCCAAGCCTTTAATGAAGGCACTGCTGGAGTGAGACAGCCCAATTGTCAGAATTTACGCCACTAAGGGTATGTGTCCACGGGCAGCAGCGTTCAACCCGCAGTGTCCAGATGTTACAGCATAGTGGAGGGGATTTTATGAAATCCCGTCTCCATTATGTGAGCGAACACGCACCCGGCGGGCTTGCGTTTATGGACATGCGGCGCATCTTTTTAGAACACAGCATGTCTGTTTACCTTGCGGCGATGCTCTGCAAGGTAAATAACAGGGTCCTATGTATAGGGTGCGGCGATTCCAGATGTGTGCAATGAACACATCCGGAATCACAGTGCGTACAGAAGGGGGCAGCACTTTTGGCAGAGCGGGTTTTCCGCTCCGTCCAAATCACCAACAGTCCAGACCGTGGACACATACCCTACGGCAATGTACATTTTTATGTATTTACCAGGCAGGCTTCACCACACCCCATCCATCCCAGATTCCCCCCGACTTTGTCTAAGCTAGGTGCTACTGGGGTGTAAATGCCAAAAGTCACAACATTTCTGCACAGTTCTTGAGTTGCTCAAAAACGTTGTGACATTTCCAGATGTTTTACCACCAGAAAGCTCACAAAAAACACCTTGATGCATCAGATCCTCAGTAATTAGCTTAGTTCACACCAATATTTTGTGCTGAAACTTTGATGCAAGTTGTTTAATTTAAGCAACACACATTTCCACTCAGCCATGGCTCTTTTCAGCTAAGCTAAGCCCACCTTGGGACACAAAAAGAGGGGAATTTATCATTCCCTCAGTACAAAAAAAAGGTGTTGTGAGATTGCAAAATTTGTTGCAATTGTTAATTTGCACAAACTTTAGCAACTTTTTTCTTTTTACAATCATCACTATTTCAAAAGGTCAGCGTAAAAAAAGAGAGCAGTACCCTTCACCATGTGATACATTTATTATAATGTATGCAGTCCAAAAGTGGCCACAAATTTATTAAAAGGCATGCACCTGTTAATAAACTTGATGCTCCTTTCTCCTATGGGCTATAGGCTAAAGACTGACATATAAAAACAGTCTTGAAAAATTTCCACATGGTCCTCATAACGGGATCAGTATGCTATTGCTATAGTGCAGGGGGCCTATACTATTTGAAATGCACAAATTGAATAGGCACATCTGTGCTAAATGTGGTACAAGGTATGTACATATCATTGATGCAAACTGAACAGATTTATGGCACATTTATCTATAAATCTGCCTCAATAAGTTTTCTGAAAAAAAAAATCACAAGTGTTTAATGTCTCAGACTCTCAGCCAATAGGTGGCGCTATATATAGACAAATCATTGTCTAAGGTGCAGCCAGTTGTCTCACAGCCAGACTCAGGATTGTGAATAGGAGGGACCCTGATATTTTAATACAGGGAATGGTCATTTTAACCTTAAGAGTTGCTTACTTAATGGTTATCGATGGCGTACTTGAATGGTGACATCATAGCTGTGATTGTGGGCCATTTGACTAAGCCTACCATTTACGTTCATCAGGTGATAGATGCAGAGGATGGGCACCTGGATATACTGCTTATATATCTCATGTGTGTTTTATCACCATAAATGGCAAGGAGGTAACTAAAATAATCCTAGAATATTCCATGAAGTACACTTCATCATTGACAAACTGGCAGTGACCCTACTTTTATTATTAAGGGAGTGCATATACAGAAATTCTGTAATCTATTTCTAAATCTAAGTACTGGCTAAGCGTATCTTATAAAAGAAAAGGGCTGCAGCAAGGAAATCAAATTTCCTGTGGCTTCTCTGTCAGTCTATTCCTGTCGTGTCATAGTAATAATGAAGGTTGTAGTTTCCTACATCTGCTTATGATCTTTCATTTCAACAACATGGAATTAGATTTCTCTGATACTCCCATGATCATGCTGTCAAGGCGAATAAAATCATGGGATGCATCACAAGAGGCATCGAGCATCATGACAAGAACATTGTTTTGCCTCTATATAAATAATCAGTCAGGCCACATTTGGGATATCGTGTGCAATTTAGGACATCTGGTTATAAGGCAGAAGGGCGCACAAGATAATTAAGAGAGTGGGCAACTGTGATCTACCTCATGGGGCTTTTGGTTTTCTCTCAATCATCACATTAGAACTATAGGTGTCACATCTCCTCTGAGATCTGTACCTGCCATGTCTGTTTCTGTTGCCACTCGTTGCTATGTTTATTCTGTAAGTGGCGCTGGTGATGGAAGAGATGTTGGAGCCAAGGGCTCTGGGTGACAACGGCTCTGTGGTGCTTTCCAGTCTAGAAGTAATGGTGTGTGTGCTGTCCAGCTAAAGTAATCATCTCTACTCCCAAATCTCTACCATCTCTACTCCCAAATAAAATCTTCCTGATGGGAGTTGCCAGATAAAGTTTTTTTTGACTGGTTCACACCCTTTGATATCAGCTCTTGTGGTTTAACACTGGAACTACCGGAGGGGTCATTTTGACCCTTTTGCTATTTCCTTTTCCTATAATTTCTAAAATTTTAACAAATGAGTTCTGAGTTTTTGTGACTTTTATTTATTCATGGTAGTGTTTATTTTAGTCAACATAAAACTTAGCACTCAACTTAGGATGCTGGAACAGAAGAATTTATTTTGCAGTTTTGGTTCAACATGAACCTTCTTCAGTTACGTATACGTAGTCACGTATAGTGAGACTAGCGGTGGACTCCGGGTCTGGCGGCATGCACGCCTACACCTCGCTCTCCTAAAGCACTTCTCTCTGCATACCTCGGCTGTGGTCCCCCAGCATAGAATTTGTGTGGCCCACTGACTTCCGGCCCCATTCATCACATGTATTCCGTATACATAACTGAAGAAGGTTCATGTTGAACTGAAACGTTTTGAGTATACTACAAAATAAATTCTTCTGTTCCAGCATCCTAAGTTGAGTGCTACATTTTATGTTGATTAAGTATATGGCGTGGGAGCCTAACTATAGCACCACTTCATAGCTGTGCTCACGGTGTTGTTTCACATAGTGTATATTTTAGGACACAAAAATGAATTGAAACTTTTTCAGGGGCCCGGATTTTACAATTCACACCTATAAGTACTGAAGGGGTCAATTTGACCCCATACATAAAAGTAGTAGTAGGCAAGTCTCCTAATAACAAATACATATGAGACTACTCTGATGAAGAATGGTGACATCACTCTTACAGTTTACCAAGGTAAGCCAAATAAGAATGTCATTTTGCTCAGTAGTCTTCACCCAGATGTAGCAGTTGGAAATGACAAGAAAGAACCCCGGAAACGGTACAATTTTACAATAAAACAAAGGTTGGCGTGGACACAGTAGACCAGATGGCTCGAAAGTACACTACAAAATCTGGAAGCCACCGACAGCCTGTTCAGGTGTTTTGTAATGTACTTGATTTAGCAGCTATAGACGCAACTATACTCTATAAAACAGCAACTGGGAGTAAAATTAGCAGACGGGAGTTCATTCTTCAGCTTCATGCTATGACCATGTAAAAGGAAAATGCGTGCTGTACTTGATCTTAACACTGTTCCTGCTAAGTTAAAATAAATGTTCTTTAATTTGTTGGCAACAAAAAAGTTATTTTTACTCCAGAGTCAGCACTTTTGAATGGGGGTCAAAATGACCCCTAGTGGTAGTTATAGGTATGAAACCTGCGGTAGTTCTAGTGTTAAGTGCTTTTTCTTGAGTGCTTTTCTTGACACTTCTTGCATCTCCTGACCTGGCTAACTGACCATCCTGGAAGCCTGTGCCACTAGGGTTGAGCGAAATGGGTCGGCCATTTTCAGAAGTCGCCGACTTTTGGCAAAGTCGGGTTTCATGAAACCCGACCCGACCCCTGTGTGGGGTCGGCCATGAGGTCGGCGATCTTCTGAATCTGGTATCAGAATTCCGATACCGAGTTCCGATATGTTTGCGATATCGGGAATCGGTATCGGAATCCATATTTAAGTGTAAAATAAAGAATCAAAATAAAAAATATTGATATACTCACCCTCGGATGCGCCCTGGTACTAACCGGCAGCCTTCCTTCCTAAGAATGAGCGCGTGAATGACCTGCGGTGACGTCGCGGCTTGTGATTGGTCGCGTGAGCGGTCACATGGGCGGTCACGCGACCAATCACAAGCCGCGACGTCATCTAAGGTCCTTCACACGCTCATTCTTAGGAAGGAAGGCTGCCGGAAAGGAGCAGGGCACGTCCGAGGGTGAGTATATACCTAATAGGAATATACTCACCCTCGGACGCGCCCTGCTTCTTTCCGGCAGCCTTCCTTCCTAAGAATGAGCGCGTGAAGGACCTTAGATGACGTCGCGGCTTGTGATTGGTCGCGTGACCGCCCATGTTACCGCTCACGTGACCAATCACAAGCCGCGACATCACCGCAGGTCATTCACACGTTCATTCTTAGGAAGGAAGGCTGCCGGTTAGTACCAGGGCGCGTCCGAGGGTGAGTATATCAATATTTTTTATTTTGATTCTTTATTTTACACATTAATATGGATCCCAGGGACTGAAGGAGTTTCCTCTTCTTCAGACCCTGGGAACCATAGTATCCCATTGCACTGCATTGGGTTTCGTGTTTCGGCCGACCCTGACCCCGACTTTTTTATAGGATCGGCCGATTTCACTCGACCCGACTTTTGAGAAAGTCGAGTTTCGTGAAACCCGACCCGATCCTACAAAAATAAAAGTCGCTCAACCCTATGTGCCACCATCCAGCAGCTGACTCCATGGCCCCAACCCAGAGGTTCTTATGTAATTCTAGATTCCAGTACAAGGTTCAAATAGGTTCTTCAGGAATATAAAACAATTAAATAACTAAAGGAAATGTCCTTATAAATACATTTCTAAGTATATTCAACTAGCAAATCTCAATTCTTTTGTCTAGGGAGGTAATTGTTATAGAATTAAAATGGTCGTTGCTTTGCTATACTGACAGAAACCTGTTCTAGAATGTTAGGACAGGAGCCCATGAGGATGTACAGTAGGTAACTGCACCCTTTCCCTTCAAATATGGGAAGATGTGGTCCACTAATACAGGGTGATTTACTCACTACATTACCTGGAAAAATTGATGTAACTTCTAAACAAAATTATCTTTCATGCTAAAATTTGGATTGTACATACTTTAATTCATGAGAAACTGATGTTTTTAAAGCAGGTGTTGAAAATGTCCACTGTTCGCATCCAAGCATACCTGCACGCGCTGTTCCATACTGTTGAACGTATTCCGCAGGGCTTCTAGAGTCTTAGCCTGGATTTCTCACTGTGTGTTCTCTCGGATTGCCTGTAATGTTGGAGGCTTGTTATTGTACACCCGCCCTTTCAAATGGCCTCAAAAGAAAAAATCCGGCGGCATTAAATTAGACAATCATTGGAGATTACCCTCTCATCAAAGACGGCTTCAATACATGGTTTGGATGGCGGATTTTGACCTCCAAACTTCTTTAGAAACTCACTTTGGCACCTCTTTAAGGTCCCAGTCTTCCAATAAGTTTTCACAATGAAAACACACTCCTCCAAACCATATCTGTACATTGTTAACAAATTAAGACGGAATTCAGTAGGAGTAAAATGCAAGCACCACACAAAATATGGGCAGCACGGTGGCTCAGTGGTTAGCACTGCAGCCTTGCAGCACTGGGGTCCTGGGTTCAAATCCCACCAAGTTCAACATCTGCAAGGAGTTTCTATGTTCTCCCCATGCTTGCATGGGTTTCTTCCGGGTTCTCTGGTTTCATTCCTCCCATATTCCAAAGACATATTGATAGGAAATTTAGACATTGATGATAATGGAATATGATAGCGCTATATAAGAAAAGCATAATAAATAAATAAATAACTACTGATGGGCAGAAAGGTTGCAGCAAGTCTATCTCACAGTGGAGATAAATGGCAGGGTGACAAGTCGGCCAGACCACTCGATGGTAGTACGTTTCTCATCGTTGTTGCTAAGGTTCATTGAAGTCTCACTTCTCATGTACAGTTCAAATCTCAGTGCGGCTTCTTAGAAGATACAGCAATTTTTCCAGGTAAAGTAGTGAGTGAATCACCCAGTACTATTCTAGATACCATGAATGGTGTGGTGAGAAGAGGCCGCTCAGATTTCTGTCCAACCTGTCTATCTGATTGACCATACATAGTATAGATTATCTCTAAAGCACAGCAGGGAATTTTCCTACTGCACATGCTCACACGCACCTGGACTAGCATTCTAGACCCGTTTTTGTGAGGGTGAATAAGGGTGATGAAGGGAGGTGTGTGTGTAAAAAAAACAAACAGATAAGAGTCAAAACTCATTCTATGTTTGTAACTGTATATGTTTTTATGCCTCAGGAAGGCGATTCCCCCGATACGCATTGCAATTGTTTTTAGGTTTTCATGCTGACATTAAATAACTGTTTTCACCATATCTGTTGGTATCCGTGGGAGTGATCCAGCATTGCCCACATCAAGAGGAATTAACGGTATGCAGCTGTGTCACAACCCTACTGACCCGGCATTCTGACAGCGCATGCGTAGCTGCATAACACAACCAGAGGGGCAGCAGCAGTGTGACCACCACCACTAAAGACACAATTGACAGGGTTTACCCCAGGATACAGGCGTTGCATCCCCTCTGCCATGTGAGTTTCCTTATCTGCATTATCACCTTTCACACTTTATGAATTGTCGGCTGGCGCTTCTTTTTTCTTGCTTGTTTCAGAACCGGTTTATGTCAGTGTAATAGGATGGCACACCTTTTAATTCTGTAGCGATAACCTAACTAGACAAAATTATTTTACATTTAATTTACATCTAATTAAATGTATTTATGAATGTATTAATAATGACATTCCCTTTAGTTATTTTTTTTTCATTTCCTTGAGAACAGTATGTAAGATTTTAAAAGCCAATTTTCATTATTGTGCTTTTATTTTTTTTCTGTGCTTCTGCAAAGCTGATAGCTTTTTTGCGTCATCATAGCCATATGGTGCTATATAGGATTTGTTTCTTTCAGAAACAGTTCGAATTTTGAATAACTCTATTTATTTTACAATCTAATATAATTAAAAACAGGAATGTCTTGAAATGATGAAAAAAACAATGCATTTCAGTCATTGTTTTCTAGGTTTAGTCTTCATACCATTCATTGTGAGATAAAAATTACCATGGCAACAGGCTTCTTCAGGTCAGTACAATAATTGATATATAAAACATATTTTTTAGATATTTTAATGATTAACCCCTTCCCGACATGTGCCGTACATGTACTTGCTCTGCGGGAGCTGCGTTCCCGCAAATCGCAGTACATGTTATATAAAATGTTATGTAAAATGTTCAAAATAAAAGCTTCAAATCAATACACAAAAAAGCAAGCCCTCACTCAGGTCTGTCATATGTTAACGGAAATATACGGGCTTCCATGTTACGAGTAGCACAAAGGCTCTGGAAAAGCTAAATGGCTCCGCGACCCCCAAAAGAAATTCAGAAAATTCTCCGCTCCCCAATCCAAATGCCCCCCTCCCTTCTTAGCCACAGTGTACCTAAACAACATTTAGCACCCACATGTTTCACATTTCTGTAGTGATGAGAACCCACCTAATTTACAGGTGCGTATCTCCAGAAGCATGATCTGGGCATAATGTACTGGTCACTACAACGTACTGGTCACTACAACGGCAGTTTGCGGTTTTCACTCAGCAACATCCACTGCTGCTTGTTCCTGGAAAACACCCATGGAGTCAAAATGGTCACTACACCTGTAGATAAATTCCCAAAGGGGTATAATTTCCAATATGGCATCACTCGAGGGGGAATTCTGCTTTTCTAGCACTTAGGGGCTCTGTATATGGAGTCCGCAAACTATTCTAGGAAAATATGCACTCCAGGAGGCAAATAGTGCTCCGTCTCTCCACATGGGTAAACAGTACTGTACAGTCACATATGGGTATTTCTACATTCAGCAGAAATTATGGGACACATTTTAGTGCTATTGTTACCATTTTCCCCAGTATGAAAATGTAAAATTTGGGGCTAACACAATTTTAGTGGTAAAAATGTAAATTATTTTATCTTCACTGCCCAATGGTATAAAAGTCTGTGACACATCAGTAGTGTCAATATAATCACTGCACCCCTAGATGAATTTACTGAGAGATTTAGTTTGTAAATTGGGATCATTTTTGGGAGATTTCTGCTGTTCTGGCATTTCAGGGGCTCTGCCAATGTGACATGGCACTCTCAGAACAGTGCAGCAAAATCTGCATTGTAATATGGCGCTGCTTCCCTCCTGAGCTTTGCACTATGCCTCAAAAGTAGTTGTCAACCACATATGGGGTATCAGTGAACTCAGGAGAAATAGCAAAACAATTTTTGCGGTCCATTTTCTCGTGTTGCCCTTGTGAAAATACATAATTTGGAGCTAAAAAAGATTTTTTGGGGAAAAATGTAATTTTTTTAAAATTATTTTCACGGCTTAACATTCTAAACTTCTGTGAAGCCCCTGGGGGTTCAAGGTGTTCAAAACACATCTAAATCAGCTCCCAAAAAGATTAACTTTCCAAAATGGTATCACTTGTGGGGGGTTTCCACTGTTTAGGCACATCCGGGGCTATCAGAACGGGACATGGCATCCGCTAATTATTCCAGCAAATTTTACATTCAAAAAGTCAAATGGCTTTCCTTCCCTTCTAAACCCTGCCATGCGCATAAACAGTTGTTTTCCACCACATATTGGGTATTTGCGCACTCAGGAGAAATTGCACAACAAATTCTATAGAGCAATTTCTCCTTTTCAGCTTATGAAAATGCCAAATTTGGAGCTAAAAAAAAGATTTATCTGGGAAAAATGTGATTTTTTTTTTTTTTTCACGGCTCTTCATTATAAACTTGTGTGAAGCACCCTGTGGATTCAAGGTGCTCATCACGCATCTAGATAAGTTCCCTAAGGGGTCTAGTTTCCAAAATCATGTCACTTTTTGAGGGTTTCCACTGTTTAGGCACATCAGGGGCTCTCTAAATGCGACAAATTAAGTCTAAAGCAAAATTTTAGTGAAAGAAAAGTAAATGTTTATTTTCACATTCCAAAAATTCCTGTGAAGCACCTGAAGAGTTAATAAACTTCTTCAATGTAATTTTGAGTACCTTGAGGGGTGCAGTTTTTCGAATGTTATAATTTTGGGGTATTTTCTGTCATTTAGGCCCCTCAAAGTGACTTCAAATGTGAGGTGGTCCCTAAAAAAAGTTTTTTCAAATTTTGTTGTAAAAATGAGAAATCGCTGGTCAAATTTTAACCCTTATAACTTCCTCACAAAAAAAACTCTTTCAAAAATTGTGCTGATATAAAGTAGACAAGTGGGAAATGTCTACTTTGAGAAATTTTCAAAATTTCGCCAAATTTCCGTTTTTTCACAAATAAACGCAAGTCATATCAAAGAAATGTTATGAGTATCATGAAGTACAATATGTCAGGAGAATACAGTCTCAGAATCAGTGGGATCCATTGAAGCGTTCAAGAGTTATAACCTCATAAAGTGACAGTGGTCAGAATTGTAAAAATTGGCCTGGTCAGCAAGGTGAAAACAGGCTTTGGGGTGAAAGGGTTAAAAAATGTAAGAAGATTTCAAGTGAACATGCATCCTTAATCGTAACCATGCGAACATTACACTAACACGGATTCACCTGTCATTATGACTTTTCATGTCCTATGTATGAATTTCATTGCAATGAAGAATCTATTCATGAAGCTAGACTATTTCTTCTTCACTTAACATTTATGTCATGTATATGTCAGGAAGAGGTGAAAAATCTATGTTTGTTAGTGAATATTTAGATCAAGAAGTTAAAGATCAGTGTAATCATGTTGAACTAACACAAAGGTTCTTTTTTTTACACTTTTTTCAATAACAAGCTCTAAATGTAACCATGTGCATATCTATGTATGTTAGATGAACATGATAAAGATAGGGGTCCTCAGCCCATACTGCACATGTAAACAAGAATGGATAATATAAAATAATTCATGCTCCCATTCCTGCCATTGTCTTCTAAAAAATACCAATATAATTCACTTCTAAGACTGGGAACATTCTTACTGGTGTTCTCTTATCATGTTGCATAACTGGCCTCATTTATTAAACCAGTTCTCAAACTACTGTCAGATCTGTCATTTAAAATTTATCAGCATTTGTGTAAAATGTGTTTGATTCTAGAGCCAAGTTTGTTCATACAGACTTATATATATTATTTAAAAGTCACAAGCCTGTACTCTTAAAGGGGTTGTCCCACGAATAAAGTACACATTTTTAATCAATAGCTCTTGGAATTATGAATCATGTGCCTGTGCTAAGATATTATAAATGTGCCCCTGCTATGTATTGTGCTGTTGGCTGTGTTTGACCATGCAGAGCTGCTCTAGTTCATAGTCAGCATGTTATACAGCTCCTGGCCAAGGGAGAAAGCATAAGTCATTAATGATAAGAGAGTATACAGACGACACAGCAGGGGCTCTCAATTGCTGCTTTTTGTGAGGTAACACATTTCCCTGCCCTGTCTGTTACAACACAGGAGTGTTTATGCCATGCTATTAGTCCTGTGAGCTCATCAGAAATCAAATCAGTGATGTAGGAGCCTAGGTGGCCACTTATCTCACATGATAAAACAGGCCAAGAAATGTGTTACCTCACAAAAAGCAGCCCCTGCTGTATCAACTGTATATTCACTTATCATAATTGACTTATGCATCTCCTCTGGCCAGGAGCTGTGGTACATGCTGACCATGAATTTGGACAACTCTGTATGGTCAGACACAGCCATTACACTGTACACAGGAGGGACACATTTCTAAAAATATCTCAGCACAGGAACTTTTTTTGTAAACACACCCAATTGTGGAAATTATTATTCATCCAAGATCTATTGAATAAAATGTACTTTGCTAGTTGGACATCCCCTTTAAGTACTGTGTCCCAACTCATGATTTTTCACAAGAATTACAGCTTAAAGTTGGTTTAACCCATTATCTACCAATGTCCTTTTTTTGGGACGCCTAATCTTTAGCTTCTAGCAACTAAGATTTTATAATTTTTATAATTAGGTCCAATTTTTTGTGTTGTGTTTGTAAAATGAATGTTTTCAAAATAGGAAATCATGTCATTGTCATTTTTAAATATTGGGACTCCCTTTTCTGAAAAAATACGTACTTGTAAAAATTTTAATTTGGCAAGTAATGGGTTAAAGCAGCAAAACCAAGATTTGTAGCAATTTTGGCAGTTTTACACAAGTCTTCACTAATTACACCTACTTTATTGAACGTGGGAGAAATGTCATCATGAGTGAGTGTGATGGAGTAAAGCCAACAAGTCATCATATTTTACTCCATAAAGGAGGCGTAAGAAAGGAATATTCTCCCATATCTGACTGGAATAAATTTCTTGTAGAAGCGCACAACTGGAAACTTCACCAAATTCATTAGGAGGAGCACGTCAGATTTAATCAACCAAGGCCTATGTGCAGCATTTTGGACGGAGGGACAGTCCACATAAGTTGCTGCCTCATATAAAGTGAAGGATTATTAAGGAATTGCTGTTGCCTCGTACGGAGCTGTACATCCTCTTTGTGCTGCTCAACATTCCAAACATTCAGCAAAGGAAAAATGCCACATATGTCTCAACTAGTGTTGAGCATTCCGATACCGCAAGTATTGGGTATCGGCCGATATTTGCTGTATCGGAATTCCGATACCGAGATCCGATACTTTTGTGGTATCGGGTATCGGTATCGAAACAACATTAATGTGTAAAATAAAGAATTAAAATAAAAAATATTGCTATACTCACCTCTCCGACGCAGCCTGGACCTCACAGAGGGAACCGGAAGCATTCTTTGCTTAAAATGCGCGCTTTTCCTTCCTTCCGTGACGTCACGGCTTCTGATTGGTCGCGTGCCGCCCATGTGGCCGCGACACGACCAATCACAGCAAGCCGTGACGTAATTTTCAGGTCCTTCTAGGCATTCAGTATTTTAAAATTATGTTCCGGCTTTGTGATTGGTCGCGTCGCGGTCACATGGGCGACGCGACCAATCACAAGCCGTGACGTCACGGGAGGCAGGAAACGCGCGCATTTTTAAAATTACGTCACGGCTTGTGATTGGTTGCGTGCCGCCCATGTGACCGCGACGCGACCAATCACAGCAAGCCGTGACGTAATTTCAGGTCCTGATGCCTATTTCCGCATTCAGGACCTGAAATTACGTCACGGCTTGCTGTGATTGGTCGCGTCGCGGTCACATGGGCGGCACGCAACCAATCACAAGCCGTGACGTAATTTTAAAAATGCGCGCGTTTCCTGCCTCCCGTGACGTCACGGCTTGTGATTGGTCGCGTCGCCCATGTGACCGCGACGCGACCAATCACAAAGCCGGAACGTAATTTTAAAATACTGAATGCCTAGAAGGACCTGAAAATTACGTCACGGCTTGCTGTGATTGGTCGCGTCGCGGCCACATGGGCGGCACGCGACCAATCAGAAGCTGTGACGTCACGGAAGGAAGGAAAAGCGCGCATTTTAAGCAAAGAACGCTGCCAGTTCCCTCGGTGAGGTCCAGGCTGCGTCGGAGAGGTGAGTATAGCAATATTTTTTATTTTAACTCTTTATTTTACACATTAATATGGTTCCCAGGGCCTGAAGGAGAGTTTCCTCTCCTTCAGACCCTGGGAACCATCAGGAATACCGTCCGATACTTGAGTCCCATTGACTTGTATTGGTATCGGGTATCGGTATCGGATTAGATCCGATACTTTGCCGGTATCGGCCGATACTTTCCGATACCGATACTTTCAAGTATCGGACGGTATCGCTCAACACTAGTCTCAACATTTCATCGGAGGCATACACAGGCTTGCCAACCATCCAGCAATTCCAGGAGAGTCCATAAAAAGTGCACTTTTTTGCCCTGTCCCCAAAAAACTATGGTGTCCATAATTTTTCTTAAACTGGAGACATTTACACAGATTATTTTGACTGTAGTTATCATGTTACAGTTTACAGTGAATGCAGCTGATATATTCATATCAGAATTATGGGATGTAAACATGTGTGACTTACCATCATAATAGATTATTAAGGTGAGAATAAAAACGAATGGATCCGCGCTACAGTGATAATAGACAAGCAAAGATACACCTGGATGTGTACTAAAATGCCTGGAAGGTGCTCCGCTAGATAGATACACAGTGTGTTAATAAATAGATAATGCAGGGGTAAAGGAAATGTGTGCCGCAGCACAGCACAACAGACACCATGGACCAACCTAAATTGAATAAAAATACAACTGGGACCAGAAATGTGTATGTGCCCAGAGGGCCAAAACAGTAAATGAATAGCGGACTCACCGTATTTAATGGGGACTCAATGTATGGTGGAGGGTGATGTCCGGATGAGATGGCGGGGTCCGTCTGGTGGGTGTGCAGGCAAGCACACGGGCGAGCAGGGGAAGGTAACCGCAGAGTGCCGTGCGATGCGGAAGCTGCGTAGAGCCAGGGACAACTCCGGCCGGTAGCGTCCCTGGATACGAGCGGGAAAGGAGTAGAGGAGGGAGCTCGCTGGCGAGGGCTCAGCGCGTGACGTCACTGAGCTCGTAAGAAGTACGGGGTAACGCAGAGACCAAACTACCCCATAGTTTGGTCTCTGCGTTACCCCGTACTTCTTACGAGCTCAGTGACGTCACGCGCTGAGCCCTCGCCAGCGAGCTCCCTCCTCTACTCCTTTCCCGCTCGTATCCAGGGACGCTACCGGCCGGAGTTGTCCCTGGCTCTACGCAGCTTCCGCATCGCACGCCACTCTGCGGTTACCTTCCCCTGCTCGCCCGTGTGCTTGCCTGCACACCCACCAGACGGACCCCGCCATCTCATCCGGACATCACCCTCCACCATACATTGAGTCCCCATTAAATACGGTGAGTCCGCTATTCATTTACTGTTTTGGCCCTCTGGGCACATACACATTTCTGGTCCCAGTTGTATTTTTATTCAATTTAGGTTGGTCCATGGTGTCTGTTGTGCTGTGCTGCGGCACACATTTCCTTTACCCCTGCATTATCTATTTATTGACACACTGTGTATCTATCTAGCGGAGCACCTTCCAGGCATTTTAGTACACATCCAGGTGTATCTTTGCTTGTCTATTATCACTGTAGCGCGGATCCATTCGTTTTTATTCTCGCATTGTTTTTATTGACAGTATCAGCCCCTTTCTGTCCGGGTTCCTGCAGCTTAGTGATTTTTGTCAGGTAGCGCTGGTGTATTTTCCTAGATTATTAAGGTTTTTCAATGTGTCCATAAAAGATATTGTCTGTTTGTAATTTATTTGATAAGCTGTTCGGGGAAAATAAAAAGTCAAGTTGGCAACTCTGGGCATACAGATGTAGTATTTCTTTAGCTTAACACATGATGTGTGACTATACAAAGATGCAGAAAACTGAAACTTGTGACACAACAAAGACAAGCCAACATTTTTTCTGGTATTTTTGTCAAACACTTTACAACATATCGCCAGGAATCTATTTCACTAATGTGAATGAGGTTGAGTTGCAATACAAAACACAACCTAAGGTGAGGTATGCCAATATTTTTGGAGGAAAGCCGCCAAGATTTTCTAATTCTTGATAACACTTTGAACATTACAACAAAATTTGAATTGTAAGAAAATAAAAGCAAAATATTTTTTTTTAAAAAAAATAAAATATGTCAATACAATATACAACATGTGTGTACTGGCGTTCGATCTGGATTCCCTTACTTTAATAAGGCCACTCTCCACCCTAAACTAGTTTATCTAGTGAAAACACATCACTCACATCCCGGTAGGAGTCAATAAAAAAGAAGCAGAGTCTTAAAAACAGCAATCTGCTATTGCATCTCTTCAAACCAGTTTGTGTTTGTTGATATGCTCTCTGTTAATGGGATCATGGATGGAGTGGCAGAGCGCTTTCTGCCTTGCATTGATAAATTGTTCTCCTTTCCCATTTCTTCATGGATTTCTAAACCTGTCAACGCTAATAATATGCAAATGATCTTCCGCCAAATGTCTATGCTATACTGATTCAATCTCTATCTCTACTGAGAAACAACGGGAGACTTTCAGGATTCTTTGAAAACTGTCTTATTTGTTTACTTAAAAACTCTATTTATAACTTTTACAGTTTAGAAATTTCAGCCCGAGGTAGACGGCAGAAAATCGTCTTGACCTTGGGAAATCACCTTATCAAGCTGAGCCTTGAGCTCTAAAAATTAGATTGTAAACTATTTTAGATGTCATTTACCTATCATCCTGATAGTCATTTGGACTCTATGATTCATGATTTATAGATCAGCACACAGATGCAATTTTATGGACAGCGGATCTTATCAGCATTGGGGGAGATGGTCTTCTACTAATATATTATTCTCTTTCTATATGAAAAGAATTTTGTATTTGGCTGTAAAAACAAGATAACATGTGCTTTGCATTTTTAAAAATAATAAGGCACATTTATTAAAGTATTTAACTTACATTTTTAACGTTGTATATACTTTATTATCCCAAAGAATAAAGCTTTTCTTTAAAAAATACAAAAAACAAATAGAAATAAAAACCAACCAATGTTGATACTACTACTACTACTACTACTACTACATATAATAATAATTTGCTATTTTAATATGTATCCTTTGTAGTTCCTTTCCTTTGTAAGGAGCATGTTATTGGCCTATATATTCATGCTGTATATAATTGGCCATGTATATACAGGACAATCATATGCTCCCATGAAAGTCCATGCAAGGAAAGGACCTGAAAGTATACAAGTAGAGTAAGCACTGGGCCACAGTATAGTGTTTGGCCGTATTATCAGTCTGTGATCTGATAAACCGTTGGATGGCAGCTGCAACAATATTAGTCTATCAGGCTTTGCACATGTCCGAATTTTTTCCTTGGACAGAGTCTGTCCAAGGAATAAATCACTGCATGTCCGCGTTTGATCCAATATCTGGATCGCACTTGGCCATGCAAAAAATGAATGCGTGGAAATCATCAGACTGCACATCTGAGTGCACTGATTTCCACTCACTGACAGAATGGAGAAGAGAGAGAAATTTTGTTCCCCATCTTCTCCTTATAGTGTGTTACTGTTCTTTCAGTCGAGAGAATCAGATCACACTATGCGGACATTGATCAAACTCTGATCAGAGTGTCATTTGAATAATTGACCCAATTCTCTCAGATGAGTGAATTTACGGCCTTCTGTACGAGCCTTTAGGATTATACAAAGTAACATCTAGAGCAATGTTTCCCAAACTCCAGTCCTCACGGACCCCACAGGTCATGTTCTCAGGATTTCCTTAGTATTGCACAGGTGGTAGAAGTTTCATCAAGCCCTCAGGAATTCTCTCACCTGGGCAACACTATGGAAATCCTGAAAAACATGACCTGTGGGGTCCGTGAGGACTGGAGTTTGGGAAACACTGATCTAGAGTTTCAAATGAGACCGGAGATTTATTTCGGACTACCCCAGGTTCCAATTAGACAGTGCAGTTAAGATGGAGTTTGATCCAGGGCTACAGTATAACATCGAAGCAAAGCAGTATAATGTCACGGGTCATCACTAGCGATTGAAATACTATTCCACTTTTAAAACTATCAAAGCATAATTGGTTAATCTTTTAAATAAAGCAAAACTAGTAAAAAAATGAAAATTGTTCCAAAATGCCCTTGAACATGTATTGTGTTCCTCCAATGTGCTCCCTCTGGTCTATCTAGTATTAGTATTAGTCACACCCCTAAGCTACTAATGAGCTGACACCTCTAAGTATTTCTCAGTGGACATTTACCAGTCTGCAGTTTTTTTAAGCCTGCTCAGATATTCACAGTTATTTTAATCAGTGTAGAAAATATTTTATTGCTATGTAAATGTATTTGCCATTGTCACTTATACTGTTATGTGATGCTGTACAGACAATACTGATGTGTTTTTTCAGCACATGTACCAAATCAAATAATATATTTCCTAAAAAAAATACAGAAAATGCTTGGACCAGGTGGACATTTTCTCCATTCAGTCTCACACTGCACCACAACATGTGGTTTTGTGTAAAACACAGGATCAACATGACACAACCCCAGTGATTCTCCATCGTGAACAATTTGCGACTAGAGTTGAGCGAAACGGATAGGACAAATTGAAAAATCGCCGACTTTCGGCAAAGTCAGGTTTCATGAAACCCGACCCGATCCCAGTGTGGGATCGGCCATGCTGTCGGTGATCTTCACGCCAAAGTCACGTTTCGTATGACGCTTTCAGCGCCATTTCTCAGCCAATGAAGGAGGACGCAGAGTGTGGGCAGAGTGATGACATAGGTCTCGGTCCTCACCATCTTAGAGAAGGGCATGACAGTGATTGGCTTGCTTTCTGCATTGTCACAGGGGCTAAAAAGGGGCATGCACGCCGACCGCCATCTTACTTCTGCCGATCTGAGCATAGGGAGAGGTTGCTGCAGCTTCGTCAGAAGCAGGGATATACTTAGGGAGGGAAGATTAACCCCCAAACCGCTTGTGCTGTAGCGATTTCCACTGTCCAACACCACCTTTTCTTTGCAGGGACAGTGGAGGCTAGATTTTTGTGCATCAGCTCTGTAGCTTATAAGGCTCCCTGATAGCTGCATTGCTGTTTGTACGCCGCTGTGCAAACCAACTGCTTTTTTTAAAGCAAAAATCCTGTTGCTCCTTTCTGCACAGTTCTATGGTTTATTTGTCCACACTTTTGTGTGCAGCAGTCCTTTTTATTGCTGGCTGCCATACTTGTCCTGAGATCATTGTAGGGAGATTGTTATTGTAGTACAGTCCCTTTTTTTTTATATATATCTTCCAGCCACGTTCTGCCACTTATATTGTGTAGTGTAATACAGTGGGCCTGCTTTTTGCAGCAGTCTCCCACACAAAAAAGGGAGATTTAAATTGCCCCTAAGTGGATCTGCGTCAATTCTGTTTGTCGTATATCTGCCAGCCACTTTCTGCCACTTACATTGTGTAGTGTAATACAGTGGGCCTGATTTTTGCAGCAGTCTCCCACACAAAAAAGGGAGATTTAAATTGCCACTAAGTGGATCTGCGTCAGTTCTGTTTGTCGTATATCTGCCAGCCACGTTCTGCCACTTACATTGTGTAGTGTAATACAGTGTGCCTGGTTTTTGCAGCAGTCTCCCACATAATAAAGGGAGATTTAAATTGCCCCTAAGTGGATCTGCATCAGTTCTGTTTGTCGTATATCTGCCAGCCACGTTCTGCCACTTACATTGTGTAGTGTAATACAGTGGTCCTGGTTTTTGCAGCAGTCTCCCACACAAAAAAGGGAGATTTAAATTGCCACTAAGTGGATCTGCGTCACTTCTGTTTGTCGTATATCTGCCAGCAACGCTATGCTGCCAGTTCACTCCTGTAACCCGTTTGGAACTGCATTGAGCCTACTTTTTTATTTTAGGCCTACTACCTGTGTCTATCTGCGCCACTCCTTACAATTGTCCTCCGCTGAACAACGCTATGCCGCCTGGGTACCCCTGTAACCAATTTTAAACTGTGTTGAGCCTACTTTTTTATTTTAGGCCTACTAAGTCTGTCTGCGCCACTCCTTACAATTGTCCTCCGCTGAACAACGCTATGCCGCCAGTTCACTCCTGTAACCCGTTTGAAACTGCATTGAGCCTACTTTTTTATTTTAGGCCTACTACCTGTGTCTGTCTGCGCCACTCCTTACAATTGTCCTCCGCTGAACAACGCTATGCCGCCAGTTCACTCCTGTAACCCATTTTGAACTGCATTGAGCCTACTTTTTTATTTTAGGCCTACTACCTGTGTCTGTCTGCGCCACTCCTTACAATTGTCCTCCGCTGAACAACGCTATGCCGCCAGTTCACTCCTGTAACCCGTTTCGAACTGCATTGAGCCTACTTTTTTATTTTAGGCCTACTACCTGTGTCTGTCTGCGCCACTCCTTACAATTGTCCTCCGCTGAACAACGCTATGCCGCCAGTTCACTCCTGTAACCCATTTGGAACTGCATTGAGCCTACTTTTTTATTTTAGGCCTACTACCTGTGTCTGTCTGCACCACTCCTTACAATTGTCCTCCGCTGAACAACACTATGCCGCCAGTTCACTCCTGTAACCCGTTTTGAACTGCATTGAGCCTACTTTCTTATTTTAGTCCTACTACCTGTGTCTGTCTGCACCACTCCTTACAATTGTCCCCCGCTGAACAACGCTATGCCGCCTGTGTACCCCTGTAACCAATTTTAAACTGCATTGAGCCTACTTTTTTATTTTAGGCCTACTAAGTCTGTCTGCGCCACTCCTTACAATTGTCCTCCGCTGAACAACACTATGCCGCCAGTTCACTCCTGTAACCCGATTTGAACAGCATTGAGCCTACTTTTTTATTTTAGGCCCACTACCGCTGAACAACGCTATGCTGCCTGTGTACCCCTGTAACCAATTTTAAACTGCATTTGTCCTACTAGTTTGGTTGGGCCTACTAACGGTGTCTGCCGCTCCTTGCTTTTCTCCACTGAACAAAGCTGAGCTTCAATTTTCAGCCTATATCAAATATTAAAGTGCATTTGGCCTACTTGTTTGGTTGGCCCTACTAACTGTGTCTGCCACTACTTACAGTTGTCCTCCGCTGAACAAAGCTATGCCGCCAGTTCACTCCTGTAACCCGTTTGGAACTGCATTGAGCCTACTTTTTTATTTTAGGCTTACTACCTGTGTCTGTCTGTGCCACTCCTTACAATTGTCCTCCACTGAACAATGCTATGCCGCCAGTTCACTCCTGTAACCCGTTTGGAACTGCATTAAGCCTACTTTTTTATTTTAGGCCTACTACCTGTGTCTATCTGCGCCAGTCCTTACAATTGTCCTCCGCTGAACAACGCTATGCTGCCTGGGTACCCCTGTAACCAATTTTAAACTGTGTTGAGCCTACTTTTTTATTTTAGGCCTACTAAGTCTGTCTGCGCCACTCCTTACAATTGTCCTCCGCTGAACAACGCTATGCCACCAGTTCACTGCTGTAACCCGTTTGGAACTGCATTGAGCCTACTTTTTTATTTTAGGCCTACTACCTGTGTCTGTCTGCGCCACTCCTTACAATTGTCCTCCGCTGAACAACGCTATGCCGCCAGTTCACTCCTGTAACCCGTTTGGAACTGCATTGAGCCTACTTTTTTATTTTAGGCCTACTACCTGTGTCTGTCTGCGCCACTCCTTACAATTGTCCTCCGCTGAACAACACTATGCCACCAGTTCACTCCTGTAACCCGTTTTGAACTGCATTGAGCCTACTTTCTTATTTTAGTCCTACTACCTGTGTCTGTCTGCACCACTCCTTACAATTGTCCCCCGCTGAACAACGCTATGACGCCTGTGTACCCCTGTAACCAATTTTAAACTGCATTGAGCCTACTTTTTTATTTTAGGCCTACTAAGTCTGTCTGCACCACTCCTTACAATTGTCCTCCGCTGAACAACGCTATGCCGCCTGTGTACCCCTGTAACCAATTTTAAACTGCATTGAGCCTACTATTTTATTTTAGGCCTACTAAGTCTGTCTGCGCCACTCCTTACAATTGTCCTCCGCTGAACAACACTATGCCACCAGTTCACTCCTGTAACCCGATTTGAACTGCATTGAGCCTACTTTTTTATTTTAGGCCCACTACCGCTGAACAACACTATGCTGCCTGTGTACCCCTGTAACCAATTTTAAACTGCATTTGTCCTACTAGTTTGGTTGGGCCTACTAACGGTGTCTGCCACTCCTTGCTTTTCTCCTCCACTGAACAAAGCTGAGCTTCAATTTTCAGCCTATATCAAATATTAAACTGCATTTGGCCTACTTGTTTGGTTGGCCCTACTAACTGTGTCTGCCACTACTTACAGTTGTCCTCCGCTGAACAAAGCTATGCCGCCAGTTTACTCCTGTTACCAATTTTGAACTGCATTTAGCCTACGTACTTTTTTGGGTCTACTAACTGTGTCTGCCACTCCTTACAATTGTCCTCCGCTGAACAAAGCTATGCCGCCAGTGTACTCCTGTTACCAATTTTGAACTGCATTTAGCCTACGTACTTTTTTGGGCCTACTAACTGTGTCTGCCACTCCTTACAATTGTCCTCCGCTGAACAAAGCTATGCCGCCAGTTTACTCCTGTTACCAATTTTGAACTGCATTTAGCCCACTTTATTATTTGGGCCTATATCTGTGTTTCCTCCTCATCCTGCCCATTGCCCAGCCATTGCTAGATGAGTCTGCTGGTACATTGACCCAGACCACTACATTCCCCTTGCACTCTACACAGCCAGAATCTGACCCTGCTGAGAGTCAGGTTCCCCTGCCCGCATACTATACCACCTTACACGGGGACAAACAGGAAGGTGCAGATGAAAGTGCAGGTTCCTTCATCAGGTGGGGGGCATACTCGTTGGCAACGTCACTGGCACAGGGCCCCTCATAGTACGCAAAAGTGTCTCCGCCGGCGGGAGGCACCCCCGCCGGCAAACACACCGCTGTACTTTGAGGGGCCCTGTGCCAGGGTCAATGCAAATGAGTGGGCCCCCTGCTTGCTCAGGATCATAGCACTTGCAAAGTTGAAATACTTACCTCTCCCTGCTCCACTGCCGTGACGTAGTCAGCGTTTCCTGGGCCCACAAAAAACTTGAACCAGCCCTACCCCCCCACAACTTTAGCCAAATTACCCCCAATTTTCAATGCCTAACTATTATTATAAAGTAAATTAAGATTAACAAGCTTCAGTAATAAGAATTGATGTTTTTGGCATTAAAATAGGCACTGTAGGTGTTTTCCTGTCCTCCACTCTCTGCCGACTTTGATTCCCCATTGACTTGCGTTGGGTTTCGTGTTTCAGTCGGCCCCCGACTTTTTGCAATAATCGGCCGATTTCACCCTACCCGACTTTTGACAAAGGTGGGTTTCGCGAAACACGACTCGATCCTAAAAAAGTAAAAGTCGCCCAACTCTATTTGCGACCATTGTGAAATGCCTAACCTGGTTAGATTTTTTTGGAAATGTCAGAAGGGAATCTGTAACCTCATTAAATAATAGTTCCATTTTTATTGGGCCAAACGGTAGAAATCGCATAAACTAAGAAATGACATATTACTGTGCCGCTCATTTGTGGGTCCTGCAGCAATGATGACTATGCATATGGCTGATGGAGCCAATAACCGGCCTCAGCAGTGTATGGCAGCGCTCATGTGGGTAGTCTGGGGTACCACTGCTGCAGCGCCATTCTTTGTTTACTGTGCTGCAATGATGACTTTCTCGACTTCCCACATGACCACTGCAGCTAATCACTGACCTGACTACAACATCAGACCAACCTTGAGGAACCAAGTGAGGCAGATTTATCAAATAAATGAATTGACTTTTGTTATTGACTGACATGAAAGAAGGGAGATCCATACACCATATTGTGGTGGTGAGGAGAAGACAGACGGCGGATCTAGAAGATGATTAGATCATAGTGTGATTATAGTGGGAATATTATTGGTTGAACACATTTTACAGCCCCAGAAGCCATTGTGATAGATTCACATCAGAGATCACGTCAGAAAGTGACAGATTAAGGGATGATTTCTCTTTAACTGATTTAACCTTACATTTTCCTTCTTTATAGAAATCTTATTAATGTATTCAGGAAAAGGGGTTTGATTATTTTCACATCACGTTTGCCAAATCGGTTTGGAGCCTATATCCAGATGCGTATGCCAAAGTGTCATTTTATGAGACATTTGATTGGCTTACATCTGTAAATGTACCACATGAGTGCCTTATGTTTGTCTTGTACTCTGACATATAGAATTTATAAAGTATATAATGCTATAACATAGAACACCCAATACGGCAATCAATGGAAAGCCCATTAACTCCACACCTTTCCCTATTTGCTCTGTAGCAAAGTGACAATAGAAGTTTGTTTTTCATTTGACTTTGATGTGAGGTGTATTTGAAAGCGGCCTGAATAATAATGATTACCATCATCTCCTTCGGAACACTGTTATCTGCACTCCCGTATCCTTCCCTGTGGCTGGAAGTTGTTCTTCCCAGACAAGTCAATTATGAGGGCTTATAGAAAACGTAGCAATCAGCACTGTGACGCATTTGAAATGTCAAGAGAGACCCCTCAGTGCCAAAGCTTTCCCCCACTGAGCGTTACTGGAGAGTGCAGATATCACAAACTCATATCCAGATAACAGGCAGTGACATTTCCACTAATTCCAGAAATAACATAATAGAGGGCAATCTTGGCATGAAGAAAAATATCACTTTTAGTTGGCTGAAAAAAATTAAAGAGCAAATAGAGGCATGAATTACATTTGTAGCTTAGTTTCAACCATTTGTATGTATCAGGAATTACAGTAATTGTATTTGGCAACAAAACATCTGAAAGAACTTTCCGCTTTATAAATTGCTACTGATCATGTGCTTTGGTGAAGGAAAATATATGTATTATATAGCTATAGCAAATACATGTATTAAAGACTACCTGTAAGCACGATTTTGTAATGTAACACAAAGGCCTGGCTGTAATGGCACTGTTATACTGATTACAGTGATATCTTTGGTGAAGAAATCCGCTTTGTGGTTCTTCTTTAACCTCTTAGCGACCAAGACAATTTTGACCTTAATGAAGGGCCACATTTTTTAGAAATCGGACCAGTGTCACTTTCTGTGGTTATAACTCTGGAACGCTTCAACAGATCTAACTGATTCTAAGATTTTTTTTTTGTGACATTTTGTACTTCATGGTAGTGGTACAATTTGTTTGATATGACTTGCGAACTTTCATGAAAATGTCAAAAACTTCGCTATTTTCATACTTTTAATTCTCATACCCTTAAATAAGAAAGTTATGTTAGACAAAATAGTTAATAAATAACATTTCCCACATGTCTACTTTACATCTGCATCATTTTTTTAAACATTATTTTTTGTTAGGAAGTTAGAACGCTTAAAAGTTGACCAGCAATTTCTCATTTTTCCAACAAAATTTGCAAACTATTTTTTTAGGGACCACATCACATTTGAAGTGACTTTGGGGGGCCTTTATGACAGATAATACTCAAAAGTGACACTATTCTAAAAACTGCCCCCTCAAATTACTCAAAGCCACATCCAAGAAATGTATTAACCGTTCAGATACTCCATAGGAACTAAGGCAATGTGGAAGGAAAAAATGAACATTTAACTTTTTTCACAAAAAAGTTAAAATTTAACCCCAATTTTTTTCATTTCCCAAGGGTAACAGGCAAAAATGGACCTTAACACTTGTTGTGCAATTTCTCCTGAGTATGTGATACCCCATATGCAGGGGAATACTACTATTTGGAGAGCAGACACCATGTAGCATTTGGAGAGCCCTGATGTGCCTAAACAGTGGAAACCCCCCCACAAGTGACCCCATTTTGTAAACTAGACTCCGAAAGGAATTTATCTAGATGTGTGCTGAGCACCATAAACCACCTAGTGCTCCACAGAAGTTTGTGACGTAAAGCTGTGAACATAAAAAAAAATAATCACATTTTACCACCAAAATTTAATTTTCACTGCAATTTTATTAGTTTAACAAGGGTGACAGGAGAATGTTGACCCCCAAATTTGCTGTGCAATGTCTCCTGAGTACGCCGATAGCCCATATGTGGAGGAAATCAACTGTTTGGGTGCACAACAGGGCTTGGAAAGGAAGGAGTGATGTTTTGGAATGCAGACTTTGATGGAATGGTCTGTGGATGCCATGTCACGTTTGGAGAACCCCTGATTTTAAACAGTGAAAACAGTTACCCCATTTCGAAAGTTACACCCCTCAAGGATTTTATCCAAGGGTATAGTGAGTATTTTGAACCCACATGTAAAAAATTTTTCCCGAAAATGTTGTTTTAGCCCCAAATTTCACAAAGGATAATAAGAAGAAACAGACTTCATAATTTGTTGTGCAATTTGTCCCTATCGCAACGATGCCCAATATGTGGTCGAAAACAGGGCTAGGAAAGGAAAGAGCGTTATTTGCCTGGGATAGATTGTGAATGCCTTGTCGCATTTGAAGAGCCCCTGACATGTGAAAACAGCAGAAACAGCAGAAACCCCCTACAAGTAACCCTTCTTGAAAACAAGACCACTCAAGGAATTCATCTAGGAGTGTAGTGAGTATTTTAGACCCATAGGTGTCACAGAATTTTAAAACATTGAGATGTGGTACACAAGGGTTAATAGGTGAAACTAGACCCCACAATTTCATGGGCAATTGCTCCCAAACACGGTGCTACCCCATATGTTGTCAGAAATTACTGTAAGGCCACACATCAAGACTGAGAAGGAAGGAGCTGACACCCGTGGGAATCGCCACTACTGGACGTCACTATACTCTTATTCCTTAAATAGCGGCGCTGAGGAATAAGGCCCCTTAATGACCACCATTAAATGTCATATCAGCGGTCATTAAGGGGTTAATCAGCATTTGAAGTTTTCTGCTAATAAGATTTCAGTGCTCAGGGGCAGGACTATTCAAGGGGTCATCTCCTCTCTGTCTGTGATTCCCCGGCCCCTCTGACTATGTCTGGTCTGTGAATACCCTGCCTCCTCTGTTTGAAATATTACCAGCAATCTATCATTCAAAGGCTGGAGGCAACGGAGGGGCCAGGAAATCATAGACAGGGAAGAGAAGACCTTATTAGTAGAAAACTTCAAATGCTGATTATAGAAAAACAACAAAGCAGATTTCTTCATTAAAGATATCAATGCCTGACATTGCCATCTCCGTGTGTGGTTCCACCATTACTCCCAAGTAACATGCCCGCTGCCTTGAGGTCATACTTGATTCCGAGCTTTCATTCACCCTCCACATCCACACTATATGTGGTACCTGACCCATTGATTGGTAAGCACTGGAGAGTTATATGTGGTACTGGACCCACTGATTGGTAAGTGCTGGAGAGCTATATGTGGTACCTGACCCACTGATTGGTAAGTACTGGAGAGCTATATGTGGTACTGGACCCACTGATTGGTAAGTACTGGAGAGCTATATGTGGTACCTGACCCACTGATTGGTAAGTACTGGAGAGCTATATGTGGTACTGGACCCACTGATTGGTAAGTACTGGAGAGCTATATGTGGTACCTGACCAACTGATTTGTAAGTACTGGAGAGCTATATGTGGTACCTGACCAACTGATTGGTAAGTGCTGGAGAGCTATATGTGGTACCTGACCCATTGATTGGTAAGCACTGGAGAGCTATATGTGGTACTGGACCCACTGATTGGTAAGTACTGGAGAGCTATATGTGTTACCTGACCCACTGATTGGTAAGCACTGGAGAGCTATATGTGGTACCTGACCCACTGATTGGTAAGTACTGGAGAGCTATATGTGGTACAGGACCACTGATTGGTAAGTGCTGGAGAGCTATATGTGGTACCTGACCAACTGATTGGTAAGTACTGGAGAGCTATATGTGGTACCTGATCCACTGATTGGTAAGTACTGGAGAGCTATATGTGGTACAGGACCCACTGATTGGTAAGTACTGGAGAGCTATATGTGGTACCTGACCCACTGATTGGTAAGTACCAGCAACAGCTGCTCCAAGCTAGAGTTCCCATACTTAGGATAGGCCATGCATAATATAGTCCAGGAAAAACCCTTCAGTCATTTATTGTTAGAAAAACTTAATAGGATGGTGAATAATATATAACAGTGTGATATGGCAAAAAGTATGGCATGATTGCTCTTTTCTAAAGGTCCACTTACAATGCACAAATATCGTGAATTAGCATTCTTAGGAATGCTTGCTTCACAGTAATCTTGCCATGTAAACAGGTTGCTGATCACCTGATGAATGGCAGACGCGGTACTGTATAAGGTGCGCGTCTCTGACTGGGCAGCACCTAGATAGAGCAGCACGGAAAGGTTGTCAGTGCCAGTTCCCCCCTGGCATCACTCCCCTTTAGTGATGCACTAATTGGAAGACCCCCAGCCGGCCAGTGGTCACTGGAGGGGAGGGGTCCTACGGCCACTCCTACAGGGGGTTAAATCCAGGTGTCCGGCCGGGAACTTTCTCTTTTCCTCCCGGCGGACACCTGGAAGCATTGTCCCTGCATCTCTGGAATTATGTCGGACCCCCTGGTCGAGGCCCTGCTGAAAGGAGTGGAACAGAGAGGTGAGCACTGGCTTCAGGCCATTCTTACTGACGTCAGGGCTCACCTCCCTGGGCCCTCTCCCGACCTGTCCTTCCTCACCCCTTCACCCCCTGATCCGTTCGCACTCACCCCCCCGCCCACGGGTCCCCTTGGTCCGGCCTCACTCGCCCCTTCGCCCCTGGGTCCACTAGGTCCGGCCTCCATCTCCCCTTCACCCCCGGGTCCCCTCGGGTCTAGCTCACCCTCGCTGCCATCCGGAACGCCAGCACCCGGGGGACCAGAGGTTGGAGCAGCCCAGAACGGTATGCAGAGGCCCCTCTCGGCGCCGCTGCAAGCACCGGGGCTCCCGGCTGCAGAGGGCCCGGGGACCGCACGAAGGAGGCGGGGCAGGGCCGGGCATCGCACCCGTCGGAGGGTGGGTGGCATCTCATCCGAGATGGCGTCTGCGCAGGCCCCTGCAGAGGCGGGGGTTGCGGAGTGCGGCCGGCAGCTCTGTCCCGGGCTGGTGGGGCTAATCCTGGCAGCACCAGGCGTTGCGCGGCATCCCCCCTTTCCCCGGCCGCTCCGGAGACGCTGACGGCGGCGCCGGGGGGAAGGCGATCCGCCCGCTTACCCCGCGCCCCGGAGCGTCTCCAGGTAGGGGAGGAGGCGTCCTCACCGCCTCGCAGCAGCCGGCGGCATCCTGCTCTCTCGGCGTCGGCCAGGAGCTCTGCAAGGGCTCCGGCCGGGCACTTCCGGTCCCCGCCCCCGACTTCCGGTCACTGCAATTCACCAGCGATGGCGGCGCTGGCCGGTCCTCCATTGCCTTCCCTGCGGGCACATATACGCCGCCCGCAGGGGGTAATCGGGAGGCTGGCATCAATGCCATGCAGCCCCCAGAATGCTCTGATCAATCGAATCTGACCGAGCAGGGCGCAGATCCCCCACCAAGTCCGACCTCCAGCATACCCTTGGCAGACGCAGCACTGTTGCCTGCACGGGGGTATCAGGGGTCAGGCAGTACAGGGTACAGGGCAGCTGAGGAGCGCATTGTTCGGTCCGCAAGGACCGATCAAGGCGCTCAACAGCTGCACAACAAAAATTACTGTGAAGTTTTGTTGACGGCACCAATCACGGACACACTCACACCACCCCACACCGCCCACATGCCCAATAAAAATTATCCAATAGCTGCCGCCCTGTTAAATACCAATAATAGGGTCGAATACGGGGGCCTCCTAACGCCCCCCCTCCTAAGTAGCACTACAGGACCGTCTACGGCCAACGATCCCCTTCGGGCTACCGAAAGAATCCCTCCCATAGCACCGCATAGTAAGGGCGGACGAAGGCGTAGACGCCGCACGTCCTCCCAATCTTCCTCCGATAACTCCCGTCGCCATTCGTGCTACCCCTCTAAACGCCCCTCCCGTTACCGACGTAGACGCAGCTCCCATAGGAGCCGCCGTAGATCGCGGGCCTCAGAATGGCTGTCATCAGCAACATCCGAGGGGTCCGATGTATCGCAGAGCCCGGATAGGAGTCAGCGGGCACGGGACAAGACTTCAAAATCACGCGCACCCTCTAGGGCTTTCAGCCGGGGAGAACAATCCCCCACGGCTTCCAGCCACAACAACAACCGTGCGGGCGCCGAAGATAGAGCCAGTAATCCGCCACTGTGTGGTTGTAATCGGGCTCCAACGCACGATACGCAGTGCATCGGCCAGCACATCGGCCAGTCCCACGCTGTAGCAGGAGCCAGAGTTTCCCCGTCCTGCGACATCACCCCGTCAACACCTGCGGGGGTTCCTCCAGGATCGGAGCACACTCGTCCAGAATCACACAGCGGTGAGTGTTACAAGGGTAGCGAGGAAGTGTTACGCTACGGTGTTAACTTAAAGGAAATGGAGCTAACCTCAGCGGTAAAGGAGTTAATCTTACAACTATCACACTCGAGCGGAAAGGTGGTGAACAATACAACACCACAATCCGCTAATCTACACAAAGACGCCTTCTTCTGCGGGATCAGCCCGCTAGGCGCCCATATAGATCAGGAAACTAGACAGAAAATCTGGGGCAATGATTATATTGACATATGGTCGCTGTTATCAGCGGACCAACAAACGGTGGATAAACCTAACGAGAGGGGTTTCGATAGGGGGAGATCGAGAATTGCATTAACCATGAATAATTAGCTCAAGGCCTTCGCAGTATTGGGCTGTATTATGGGCCAGAAACATCCGGAACGCTGCTCCGAATTGTTTGTATATCAGGACATGATATATAGTTCATACAAGTCGCACGGCGGTTCAGCCTGGCGGCGGTATGATGAGGAGTTCCGCAGGTGTCTGGCCCTACAGCCCGATCTAGGCTGGGGAGTTAAAGCAACAGACGTATGGTTGCGGTTGATGCTGTCCCAAAAGCAGCCCCCCTTTTCGGCCACGACCACTAATTACTCCGCAGTCGCAGGTCAAAACTCAGTGGTCGTGCGAAAACCCGGGGCCTGCTGGTTGTTCAATGAGGGAAACTGCCGTTTCCACGCATTATGCAAATTCAGACATGATTGCTCCTCTTGCGGGGGGGGGGGGGACACCCAGCGTCAAGGTGCACTCGTCAGCCTTACAAAGCACCTACAAGGCAGAACCCCAGTGAGCATAACCGCGATGTCCCCCTGGCTAAAACTCTACCCCAATAAGAAAGAGGCTCAGCAGCTGCAAGCAGGATTCTCCGATGGGTTTTTTATTCCCTTTAGGCTAACAAGAACGCCAACCCTATCCGATAACCTAAAATCGGCTCGCGAATTCCCCGAAATACTTAGACAAAAAATTGAAAAGGAGGTCGAGTTGGGTAGAATAGCAGGCCCCTTCCAGTCGCTCCCCTTCAAAAACATGAAAATATCACCGCTAGGCATTATACCAAAAAAGGAACCCGGTAAATACCGCTTAATTCATCATTTATCTCACCCAAAGGGCGAATCAGTTAACGACGCAATTTCCCCAGAAGAAGCCTCTGTCTCATACGCGTCTTTCGATAAGGCGGTGGAATTAGTCCGGGCTGCCGGACCCGGCGCCCTGCTAGCCAAATCTGACATCGAATCGGCATTCCGTTTACTACCCGTGCACCCCGAATGTTTCCACCTTCTGGGCTGCAAAGTGGACCAGCTCTATTACTTCGACATGTGCCTTCCGATGGGATGTTCCATCTCATGTCACTATTTTGAGCTATTCAGCACCTTCCTAGATTGGGTAGTTCGGTACGAAACGGGCAGTAAATCCCTAATTCACTACCTCGACGATTTCCTGTTCGTAGGCCCCGCAAAGTCTAAACTCTGCTCCGACCTACTAGAAAAATTCAAATCTATCTCACTCAAATTCGGCGTGCCATTGTCACCGGAAAAAACGGAGGGACCATGTAATGTGTTGCCCTTTTTGGGCATCGAAATAGATACCAATTCGATGGTTTTCCGATTACCAGGGGATAAAATACTAAAAACTCTGCAAATGTTGAAAGGCTTTCGAGAAGTGAACAAGGTAACCCTCCAGCAAATGCAGGCATTACTGGGCCTACTGACGTTCGCCTGCCGCGTAATGCCGGTCGGCAGGGCATTCTCACGCAGACTATCTTTGGCAACAAAAGGCGCTGCTCAGCCCGGCCATAGAATTAGGCTTACCCGTTCGCTAAAAGCAGATCTGCTAGTATGGCAAACGTTCCTACAATCGTACAACGGTCACACGTGTGTTATGGCGAGAGAGATCGCAAGTAAGGAATTAGGGCTGACAATAGGGTGGAACAAAAAAGAGGGATTTGCAGCAATTTATAAAAACCAATGGTGCAAATCGGGTTGGCCAGAGAGATGGACGACAACAAAGTGGGGGCAAGACCCGGCCCTATGGGAACTGTTTGCGGTAGTAGCAGCGTTGGAGATATAGGCCGATCAGTTGAGAAACACGAACATTCGTTTCCAAACAAAAAATGTGAAAACGGCAAAGAGTTTGAATCACATGTCTTCTTCATCCCTGCCCATACTCGCTCTCTTGCGCCGACTAGCGCTAATTTGCCTTGAAAACAATATTTGGTGTAGAGCCACCGTGGTGGCGGAAAAAGATGATAATATCATTAACCCACTGTTATTTTCCAATTGGCAGGCTTTCAGAATCCAGCAGCCCAACGCGCAACCCCGGGGTATTCTGTGTCCACTGTCCCTGTGGGATACAGTGGCCAATCATTGATGCCCTTAATCCGGGCCTCCGTTTCGCCAGCTACCTGGCAGGTGTATGGTAAGGCTTGGGAGGAGTGGTGCTCACTAATTCAGGGTAGGCCAGTCGACGAAAACGACGGAGCGCGAAGCGCAGTGACAACTGATTTCCTATTACAGATGAGGGAAGGCGGGGCGTCGGGCACCTCGGCACAACGGAAATTATCGGGGCTAGCATTTTTCTTTCAATTATTGGGATGGGTAGACGTAACCAAATCCTTCTGCATAAGACAAGCCATAAAAGGTTGGAAGAGGCTTCATCCAAGCCAAGAATGTCGCCGCCCCATTTCTCTGAGACTATTGCAGGACCTGATTGCGATATCCCCGTTAGTCTGCTCATCGCAATATGAGGTGGCCCTCATATCGGCAGCTTTTGCGACCGTCTTTTTCGGAGCACTGCGTATTAGCGAATTGCTACCGCGGTCAAAAAACACGTCGGAAGGAGGCCTAAATAACGAGGACATAGTTATATGCAGCGACGCCCTGCGCATCAGGGTTAGAAAATCCAAATGCGATCCCACCGGTAGGGGCACATGGGTCCTGGTTAACTCTACAGATGACCCAGCTTGCCCACTAAAAATGGTTAAAACATACGCAGTAATAAGACACGCTGGTAGATTTTTCTTCACTCATACAGACGGGTCCCCTCTGACCAAGTACCAATTCCAGGCAATGTTCAAGCGATGCTTGAAAAAAACCGGCGCAAATCCAAAGGAGTACGGAACACATTCGTTCTGGATAGGGGCGGCCACAGAGGCAGCTAAGGCAGGAGTGTCAGAGGCCGAAGTGCAGAGAATGGGTCGTTGGAAGTCCGCATGCTTCGCCAGATACATAAGACCCGACTTGCTTAATTAACATGTATTGTCTCTTACAGGGGTTGAAGTTTGGGTGGTAGGAGATTCCTACGTACACTGGGCCGAAAAGAGGGCCAAACTGCGGCCAGGAGGAACAAATCTCTACATCCCGGGAATAAAAGTTAACTGGAGGGGTATCAGAGGCCTCCAGTGGAAAAAGGTGTTCAAGGAGATGGTGGGCATAGCAAGGTTGGCGGAACGCCCGGTGATATTGGTGTTACACGCGGGTGTCAATGACCTGGGCAAACAAAAGGTGGCCGAGTTGTACAAATGGGTGACAACGGATACGGAACAGTTCAGCAGTCTGTTCAGGAACATGATACTGGTGTGGTCGGAGATAACACCAAGGGCCGAATGGCGAGGTGCAAGAGATAAAAGAGCCATAGAGCGGACAAGGGTGAAATTCAATGCTCGGATCGGAAAATATGTGAGAGGAAGAGGCGGTATCGTGATTCATCACCAATACCTACAAAAGAAAAACACGCCACAATTAAGACCGGACGGAGTTCACCTAACGGACATTGGCCTCGATATTTTTCTGTCTGGTTTACAGGACGGGGTTGAACAGGCCCTAAAAGTGATGGGTGGGGTCGGAGTCCCGCGTAGGTAATACACGGGATCCTCCGTGGCGGAAGAAGCAGAGGAGGGCAAAGGTCGTAGTCGCTCGTTGGTCCAATTCCCCTGTCGATCACGGACAGGAGCTCGGCGCGAGCGGCCGTTACGATATGTAATTGTTCTTCTCAGCTTATTTAATTAATAAACTGTGACCGACCTGTTCAACCCACCTAGGACTGTGTGTGTTTCATTGCGGGATTGATGGGAGGGGGGAAGGCACTGGTTACGACACCCAGGTCTCCACAGTCTGGCAGACGCGGTACTGTATAAGGTGCGCGTCTTCGACTGGGGAGCACCTAGATAGAGCAGCACGGAAAGGTTGTCAGTGCCAGTTCCCCCCTGGCATCACTCCCCTTTAGTGATGCACTAATTGGAAGACCCCCAGCCGGCCAGTGGTCACTGGAGGGGAGGGGTCCTACGGCCACTCCTACAGGGGTTAAATCCAGGTGTCCGGCCGGGAACTTTCTCTTTTCCTCCCGGCGGACACCTGGAAGCATTGTCCCACCCACCCTCCCTTTTTAAAGGCTAAAGATGATACTAACCTGCGGGATGATGTAGATTGGTAAATGTTATTGTAATATTTTACGTAAAAAAAAAAAAAATGTATATACGTACGTGATATAACTAACCCTAGTAACCGTTATTAAGTCACAGCGGAAGAAACGGAGGAGGGCAAAGGTCATAGTCGCTCGTTGGTCCAATTCCCCTGTCGATCACGGACAGGAGCTCGGCGCAAGCGGCCGTTACGATATGTAATTGCCCTTCTCAGCTTATTTAATTAATAAACTGTGACCGACCTGTTCAACCCACCTAGGACTGTGTGTGTTTCATTGCGGGATTGATGGGAGGGGGGAAGGCACTGGTTACGACACCCAGGTCTCCACAGTCTGAGTAAAACACTTGTCTGTCAAGTGAAACGATCTTTTGGTTTGCAGAAAAGATCATCGTTCTTGGCAGCACATTGTCCTGTGTAAACAAGACTTGCACTGCTGAGAACAATAGCAGCCTGTGCACACTGAACGATTTATCAGAGATGTATCAGTATGTATCTGAAGCACAGTCTGCCTGTGAACAGGCTGCTAGATACCCCTGATCACTAAATATTTACTGATCGGTGGTCATTTACTGCCAAAAAAACAACCAATATACACGGGCCTTTACTCGACCCAGCACTCAATGCAATGCCAATGTGCCCATCAAGCTTTGACATTGAGAACAGTCATGTCTACAAGGCCGGTGGCTGGGGTAAACCACTTAATATATCCACATAGTCTATAGTACTATTTGTTTATACTAATTTTATTTTCAGGAGATATCAGTCTGAAAGACTTCTTAATATTTCTGAAGGATCCTTCCAGCGAGCATGTTATAGGAAAATTTTTCCCTGAACACATCATTTGTTTTTTGTTTCCCAGGACACTTAACTATCTATGTGCAATGCAATATTGCTTTCTTGCAGCAGCAACCATAATTCATCCACATCACCTTGTTTAAATGCCACAGAGAGACACTATATTGCACATTTTCATTTTTCTGTTGACACTGATCATCAGTAACCCAGAACTTAGCTTGTGAGAGCCTGTCATATATATCAAGGACACACTTTTCTTGGGGGCCTCTAAAAAAGTTATGTGATCAATTGTAATTGGTTGTTCTCCACTAAACTAACATCATAAATCTAAGAATGTAAAGCGGAATGCAATGTCCAATGCCAGCACTTAATGCGCGGTAAGCCATAGAACTAGACAGGCAAATGAAAAGCAGGTCATAGTTTTTATCCTGTATATCAGAGGTGTGAAACTGCATTCCTCGAGGGCCGCCAACAGGTCATGTTTTCAGGATTTCCTTGTATTGCACAGGTGATAATTTAATCACCTGCACAGAATGATTCCAGCATCTTGTGGAATGCTAAGGAAATCCTGAAAACATGACCTGTTGGTGGCCCTCGAGGAATGCAGTTTGACACCTCTGCTGTATATGTGACTGCCGTGCAACACACAGGTCAATGTGAGATAACATTTGTGACGCTATATGCTTGCAACAAAAGTATCACAACATCGACTAGTTTACCTCCTGCCCACATGAATTACCAATGTAATATGGCAATAGCCATCCAACGTAAAGAATCGTTTACACAGACGGCTTTCTGCCCACAAACGAGCTCGGGTTGCCTACAGGCACTCATTCCCTTGGGCTGACATATGTAGGGGGACGGAACGGACTGAAAAATTGGTAATACCAATACAGAATGCATGTAGCAATCATTTTTATGCCAATGTAAACAATCCAATCAGTTTGCTCAATTGTTAGTTGATCAACACATGTTTACAATGTTGCCAATTTTCAAGACAAGCTTTATTATGAGCGCTCATTTGGCCATTATCGGCCCATGTATATGGTTCTTAACATGTTGTATTTGTTACTATAAGGCAATCTACTCAAACTTGTGGCTTTCCAAGAAAGCTGCAACATGCCCTGACAGGCCTGGGATTATAGCTGAGGAATATCTATCGGAGCCAAAAGGTCGACATCACTGCTTAGAGCAATGCTGCTCAATCTCTGAGTCTAACCTTATTGAAAAGGCGGGGGGGTGCCAATTGTAAGGCTAACTTGGGAGCAGGTTTTACAGAAGTGATCATGTGCTTTACTTCTCAGTGCTTTCTATAGTTACACCAATGTCTGTCCCTTTGAGTTGTTTTACAAATTTTGTCATGCACTATCCTATGACCAATGGTGAGGCTCCACCTCAGCCAAAACTTAGAAATCTTGAACACCCTACTAACTTAAGTCGCCACCCGTACTTTACAACCATCGATACCATCATGTGATTATGCATCGAACTGCAAAAGTTTGAACAAATTATGTGAAAAGTATGTGTTTGCTGCTGAAGGTGTGGCCCCGTAAAGCCTGAGAGGTACAATACTTCCTAAATATAAAGTAAAACGTTCCATCCTGTTCCCCAAATTCAAAGGCATGTTTTATATATTGCACCCACAATGCTGATTTAGGTTTGTTATTATAACACCAACATACAGTACATTGTCCACACTATTATTCTAGCTTTGCCAGAGGAGAATATAATACTAAAGCATGAGATATTTCACCAGTTAAATGAGTTGTCCTTTTTCAGATAATCTTTGTCCCCGATATGAAAATACAAACTTCACTTTACTCATTGTTCCTAGTTCCAGCGCCCAGTTTCTGGCGCAGCTCCCGGTGTCCGGTATCGTCTGCGGCACTGATGTCGTGTTAACAGTGCGGCACTGATGTCGTGTTAATAGTGCAGTGCTGTAGTATGATAGCAAGAAGTGGCAATATAAAACTTAGCTTTTAATAATGAGTATTAAAATCTGTAACCGAAAAGTCCTACTGGACTTAAAAAGTGCAAACAGTGCAACGCCACACAGACAGACATAACATATACAGATAAAGTGTTACTAACACTGACCAACAAATAGGACCTGTGGTACTGGCAGTGTAAAGCTAGCAACAAAATGGACTAAAGGACGACCTAGTGAAAGTCAATTATGCATATTACATTAATAGTCATTGATAGCAACAGATATATTTGACGTGTGTTAACTTATTGGTCAAACCCCAAGAAATAATATAAATAAGCATCACATCATAAATAAGGATTTGGAACTCTCTCACCCAATTAGAAGTATGGGACTAGCGGAGTCAATCAATTTGGTGATGACTGGGGATAAGATGAATAAGGGTGCACTGCTCCCAATGCTGTTCCTCTCTGCAAAATTCTTCAGGGAAGTCAAAACAAAACAAATGGGGAACATCCCACCATAGTGGCACATATAGTCCGCTGGTACAGTAGCAAGAGCCCATAAAGCGGTGAAGCATCGCACTGTCTCAGTGGTGCTGATATCGTGTTAGCAGTGCGGTGCTGATATCGTGTTAACACTGCGGTGCTGATTTTGTGTTAACAATGCGGTGCTGATATCGTGTTAACAGTGCGGTGCTGATATTGTGTTAACAGTGCAGTGCTGATATCGTGTTAATAGTGCAGTGCTGATATCGTGTTAATAGTGCGGTGCTGATATCGTGTTAACAGTGTGGTGCTGATATCATGTTAATAGTGCGGTGCTGATATCGTGTTAACAGTGCGGTGCTGATATTGTGTTAATAGTGCAGTGCTGATATCGTGTTAACAGTGCGGTGCTGATATTGTGTTAACAGTGCGGTGCTGATATCGTGTTAATAGTGCAGTGCTGATATCGTGTTAATAGTGCGGTGCTGATATCGTGTTAACAGTGCGGTGCTGATTTTGTGTTAACAATGCGGTGCTGATATCGTGTTAACAGTGCGGTGCTGATATTGTGTTAACAGTGTGGTGCTGATATCGTGTTAATAGTGCGGTGCTGATATCGTGTTAACAGTGCGGTGCTGATTTTGTGTTAACAATGCGGTGCTGATATCGTGTTAACAGTGCGGTGCTGATATTGTGTTAACAGTGCGGTGCTGATATCGTGTTAACAGTGTGGGTGCTGATATCGTGTTAATAGTGCGGTGCTGATATCGTGTTAATAGTGCGGTGCTGATATTGTGTTAATAGTGCGGTGCTGATATCGTGTTAACAGTGCGGTGCTGATATCGTGTTAATAGTGCGGTGCTGATATTGTGTTAACAGTGTGGTGCTGATATCGTGTTAACAGTGTGGGTGCTGATATCGTGTTAACAGTGCGGTGCTGATATCGTGTTAATAGTGCGGTGCTGATATTGTGTTAATAGTGCGGTGCTGATATCGTGTTAACAGTGCGGTGCTGATATCGTGTTAATAGTGCGGTGCTGATATTGTGTTAATAGTGCGGTGCTGATATCGTGTTAACAGTGTGGGTGCTGATATCGTGTTAACAGTGCGGTGCTGATATCGTGTTAATAGTGCGGTGCTGATATTGTGTTAATAGTGCGGTGCTGATATCGTGTTAACAGTGCGGTGCTGATATCGTGTTAATAGTGCGGTGCTGATATTGTGTTAACAGTGTGGTGCTGATATCGTGTTAACAGTGTGGTGCTGATATCGTGTTAACCAGGGGCGTAACTACCGCGGTCGCAGCGGTCGCCATTGCGACCGGGCCCCGCAGGTCAGGGGCCCCGGGTTGGCAGGTCAGTGCAGGGCCGGACTGGCCATCGGGCACTTCTGGCAAATGCCAGAAGAGCCGGTGCCAGTAGTGGGCCGCTGCACTGTTCCCCCCCGCCAGTGCCGCTGCCGCCGCATTTAACTATACCGGCGTCTATGACACCGGTATAGTTCAATGCAATGATGGAGGAGAGAGCGTCTGCTGACGTCCCCTCTCCCATCATTCCCCGCTCTGCCTCTGACAGTACACAGCGGGTGCGCGATGACGTCATATCATCGCGCACCTGCAGTGTCCTGGGCAGACTGCAGCGCGGGAGCAGCGCGGGCAAAAGGAAAGGTGAGGAGAGGTTTTTTTTTTTTTCTTTTTAACTGGACTGTGGGGCCATTATCGGGGGGGGGGAGATGAGATGTGCGGGCTCTGCTGTATATATCCCTGTGCGGGCTCTGCTGTATGTATCCCTGTGCGGGCTGTGCTCTATATACCCCTGTGCGGGCTGTGCTGTATATACCCCTGTGCGGGCTGTGCTCTATATACCCCTGTGCGGGCTCTGCTGTATATATCCCTGTGCGGGCTGTGCTCTATATACCCCTGTGCGGGCTCTGCTGTATATATCCCTGTGCGGGCTCTGCTGTATATATCCCTGTGCGGGCTGTGCTCTATATACCCCTGTGCAGGCTGTGCTCTATATACCCCTGTGCGGGCTGTGCTGTATATATCCCTGTGCGGGCTGTGCTGTATATAACCCTGTGCGGGCTGTGCTCTATATACCCCTGTGCAGGCTCTGCTGTATATATCCCTGTGCGGGCTGTGCTGTATATATCCCTGTGCGGGCTGTGCTCTATATATCCCTGTGCAGGCTCTGCTGTATATACCACTGTGTGGGCTGTGCTGTATATATCCCTGTGCTGGCTGTGCTGTATATACCCCTGTGCGGGCTGTGCTCTATATACCCCTGTGCGGGCTGTGCTCTATATACCCCTGTGCGGGCTCTGCTGTATATATCCCTGTGCGGGCTGTGCTCTATATACCCCTGTGCGGGCTGTGCTGTATATATCCCTGTGCGGGCTGTGCTGTATATAACCCTGTGCGGGCTGTGCTCTATATACCCCTGTGCGGGCTCTGCTGTATATACCCCTGTGCGGGCTGTGCTCTATATACCCATGTGTGGGCTCTGCTGTATATATCCCTGTGCGGGCTCTGCTGTATATATCCCTGTGCGGGCTCTGCTGTATATATCCCTGTGCGGGCTGTGCTCTATATACCCCTGTGCGGGCTCTGCTGTATATATCCCTGTGCGGGCTGTGCTCTATATATCCCTGTGCGGGCTGTGCTCTATATACCCCTGTGCGGGCTCTGCTGTATATATCCCTGTGCGGGCTCTGCTGTATATATCCCTGTGCGGGCTCTGCTGTATATATCCCTGTGCGGGCTGTGCTGTATATATCCCTGTGCGGGCTGTGCTCTATATATCCCTGTGCAGGCTCTGCTGTATATACCACTGTGTGGGCTGTGCTGTATATATCCCTGTGCTGGCTGTGCTGTATATACCCCTGTGCGGGCTGTGCTCTATATACCCCTGTGCGGGCTGTGCTCTATATACCCCTGTGCGGGCTCTGCTGTATATATCCCTGTGCGGGCTGTGCTCTACATACCCCTGTGCGGGCTGTGCTCTATATACCCCTGTGCGGGCTCTGCTGTATATATCCCTGTGCGGGCTGTGCTGTATATATCCCTGTGCGGGCTGTGCTGTATATACCCCTGTGCGGGCTGTGCTGTATATATCCCTGTGCGGGCTCTGCTGTATATATCCCAGTGCGGGCTGTGCTCTATATACCCCTGTGCGGGCTGTGCTCTATATACCCCTGTGTGGGCTGTGCTGTATATATCCCTGTGCGGGCTGTGCTGTATATATCCCTGTGCGGGCTGTGCTGTATATACCCCTGTGCGGGCTGTGCTGTATATATCCCTGTGCGGGCTCTGCTGTATATATCCCTGTGCGGGCTCTGCTGTATATATCCCTGTGCTGGATATACCACTGTGCGGGCTGTGCTGGATATACCACTGTGCGGGCTGTGCTCTATATACCCCTGTGCGGGCTGTGCTCTATATACCCCTGTGTGGGCTGTGCTGTATATATCCCTGTGCGGGCTGTGCTGTATATATCCCTGTGCGGGCTGTGCTGTATATACCCCTGTGCGGGCTGTGCTGTATATATCCCTGTGCGGGCTCTGCTGTATATATCCCTGTGCGGGCTCTGCTGTATATATCCCTGTGCTGGATATACCACTGTGCGGGCTGTGCTGGATATACCACTGTGCGGGCTGTGCTGGATATACCACTGTGCGGGCTGTGCTGGATATACCACTGTGCGGGCTGTGCTGGATATACCACTGTGCTGGCTGTGCTTGATATACCACTGTGCGGGCTGTGCTGGATATACCGCTGTGCTTGATATACCACGTGCGGGCTCTGCTGGATATACCACTGTGCGGGCTGTGCTGGATATACCACTGTGCGGGCTGTGCTGGATATACCACTGTGCGGGCTGTGCTGTATATACCACTGTGCTGGATATACCACTGTGCGGGCTGTGCTGGCACCCAACACCATGTTGCAGTGCAGGAGATTCCTGCGACAGTCCAAGGCGTATCTAGGGGAAGGTGGGGGGGGCCCATTTGGAAGCTCGCACTGGGGCCCATAAATTTGTAGTTACGCCACTGGTGTTAACAGTGTGGTGCTGATATCGTGTTAACAGTGTGGTGCTGATATCGTGTTAACAGTGCGGTGCTGATATTGTGTTAATAGTGCGGTGCTGATATCGTGTTAACAGTGGTGCTGATATTGTGTTAACAGTGCGGTGCTGATATCGTGTTAACAGTGCGGTGCTGATATCGTGTTAATAGTGCGGTGCTGACATCGTGTTAATAGTGCGGTGCTGACATCGTGTTAATAGTGCGGTGCTGATATCGTGTTAACAGTGCGGTGCTGATATTGTGTTAATAGTGCGGTGCTGATATCGTGTTAACAGTGTGGTGCTGATATCGTGTTAATAGTGCGGTGCTGACATCGTGTTAATAGTGCGGTGCTGATATCGTGTTAACAGTGCGGTGCTGATATTGTGTTAACAGTGCGGTGCTGATGTCGTGTTAATAGTGCGGTGCTGATATCGTGTTAATAGTGCGGTGCTGATATCGTGTTAATAGTGCGGTGCTGATATCGTGTTAACAGTGCGGTGCTGATATCGTGTTAATAGTGCGGTGCTGATATCGTGTTAATAGTGCGGTGCTGATATCGTGTTAACAGTGCGGTGCTGATATTGTGTTAACAGTGCGGTGCTGATGTCGTGTTAATAGTGCGGTGCTGATATTGTGTTAATAGTGCGGTGCTGATATCGTGTTAACAGTGTGGTGCTGATATCGTGTTAATAGTGCGGTGCTGATATCGTGTTAGGCCTCTTTCACACTTCCATCGATTTTTGAGAATGCAGGATCCTGCAAAAAAATTTTCAGGATCCTGCATTTTCTCATAGACTTGGAATAGCGACGGATTCTTTTTACGCAGGATCCAGTGCACGACGGATGAAACAGTGCGGTGCTGATATCATATTAATAGGGCGGTGCTGATGTCATGTTAGCATTGCAGAAGCCAATTAGTGAGCTCAGCGGATCTAGCGGTGGTGGGAGTGTTTTGTCTAAACAGGTGGAGCCACTGAGCTCATTGATTGATTGTTGTGCCTGTCATCACCATTGCCAACATAATATACTTGGATTAGGGCCAGAGCTGGACCCAGGGATGATAAGTAGGGAGCGGTTTGTTATTTTATAGTAAATAGTAAACTGTGGACAAAGATTTTCTGAAAGGAGAAAGCCCTTTAAGTATAACAGCTTCCCTTCTGTTCATTAAAATGATTATTGTATGCTGAATTAAACCACAATTTTAATAAGCAGCACTAGCTAATAATAAAGTACTCAACCCCCCCAAGTTGAAAAATTATCTTTTCCAATTTCTGTTCCATCCTTGCAATAAGATGTCATTCTTTCAAAATTGACAACTGTTGTATGGCGGCATAGTATACAATATTGCTAGAAAAGAAAGAATCCTTCAGAGATGGCACGAAAAAAAAAGATTAAACTTCACTTTTATTGGTATATTAAAATTGTGGCAGGGCCTCCATACACTTGAGAAACCAACGCGTTTCAGATTATAAAACCTTACTCATGGTTCTATAAAATATTGATGTTAATTCTTGCAAACATTTTAATAAAAAATCTAGGCTGAATTCAACATTTGTGCTTTGTTTTTAACCCCTTCACGACATGTGGCGTTTATGTATGGCATCATGCTCCGCAGGTGATGGCTGTGTATTACATCCAGGACCTGCCTTTAACAATCACTCTTTTAAATGCTAGTATTAAACTCCGACAGTGGCATTTAGCAAGCATCATAACGGGGACGCGTCATTGCATGCTTCTATCCGTGCACTCGTAATATCATCGAAGGTCATTGATAGGATGCTATGACACCCGGGGGTCTGTTAAAGACCTCTGTGCTTGTCATTATGGAGCTCCTTTTAAACCCAACCTGTGGCCAGGCTTCAAAGGAAACTGTGATTTTTTACTATATGCAGCAATACTGTGGTATTGCTATATGTACTGTAGCACAATCAGACGATCACAGCTTCAAGTCCCTTAAGGGAACTAACAAGTACAGTAAAATCTAAAAAAAAAAAAAAGTTTTAAAAATATGAAAAATTAAAAAAAAAATCAAATCACCTATGTAGTATCACATTCAGAAAAGTCTGATCTATTAAAATCTAAAAATAATTAACCTGATCAGTAAACACCATAAACGGAAAAAAATTAAAGAACGACAAAATTATGTTTTTTGGTCACTGTAATGCTACAAAAAATGCTGTAACAAGCAACCAAACCGCTATATCTATGCCACAATGGTATCTATGAAAACATTGTCTTGCCCCGCAAAAATTAAGCCATCACATAGTTTCATCGACCGAAAAATGAAGACGTTACATTTCTCATAAAATGGTGACACAACCCCCAAATTTTTTTTTTTGCAAACTTCTGATTTTTGTTTCATTACTAAAATAATAAAAAGCAAAATAGGTTTGGTACCGCCATAATCGTACCGATGCGCAGAATCATATTGCAAGTTCATTTTTACCACAAAATGTACACCATAAAAAAATATTCCCTAAAAACAATGTCAGAATTTTTTTTCACAATTTCTCCCCTATTGGAATTTTTTTTCTTGTTTTCCAGTACACCATGTAGTAAAAGGAACGGGGTCTATCAAAAGTACAACTCATCCCACAAAAAACGATTCCTCATATGTCTGCGGACAGAAAAATGAAAAAGTGATGGCTCTGAGAAGACATGAGGAATAGAGATGGGTGAACTCAAACAGTAAAGTTTGGGGTCCGTACTGAAGACCTACTGTTCGGGGATGGACCCTGAACACTGACTTCACCAGGAAGTCTGTGCTACTGCTTGGCTTCGGCACCTGCGTTAGAAACACCGGTGGCTCTAATTGGCTGTGAGATTAATTCCACAGGTCAGAGCACTGTGGTTCTCATGCTGACAGATGACTGCGTGAACCCGCAGCTGTGACTGCAGGTAAAAGGTTTACTTCTGGTCCCTGGCATCAGCTGATGGGAGTAGTAGTCCCATCAGCCGACGCCAGTAACCGGAGGTAAACTTTTTACCTCCGATCACAGCTTCTGGCTCACGCTGTCATTTGACATGCACATGACAGCGTGGCAAATACTGGATGTTCGGGACCCCCATTCCAGTAACGGTATGTGCACACGTTGCGGATTTGGCTACGGATTCACAGCAGTTTTCCATGCGGTGTACAGTACCATGTAAACCTATGGAAAACCAAATCCGCAGTGCACATGCTGCAGAAAATACCACGGGGAAATGCAGCAGTTTATTTTCCGCAGCATGTCAATTCTTTGTGCGGATTCCGCAGCAGTTCCATAATTGGAATCTGCAGGTGTGAAAACGCATGTGAAATCCACACAAAAACCACGGTAAATCTGCGGTAAACTACCTGCGGATTTTTCAGAATCTGCGTGGAAAAATCCACACACGAATTCGCAATGTGTGCACATATGGTATGTCATCTGTGTTCTGGTTCAGGTACTGTTCTAGTATCCGATACAAGCTTTTTTCAACTGTTCAGAATCTGAACATCCAGGGGTTCACCTACCACTAGTGAGAAATAATTGAAAATTAAAATAATGGAAGCTGGCTGCAGTGTGAAGAGATAAAGTCAATTTTTTTACTTCTCTTTTTTTTTATTGTACTAGCTGATTTTGTGCCAAATTCACCAAATTGGGCACACATTTTTTTATGACTTTTCACAAATTTAAATATGCTTATTTGTTGGCTATTTTAAGCTTTAAAATGTTTCATGTAAAATAGGTTGTCCGGCTTTAGGCCGGAGACACACTGGTGCGAGATACGGCCGAGTCTCGCTGGTTAAAAGCAAGCTGTGGCACCGGCACTCCGGAGCGGAGCGTGCGGCTCCATGTATTGCTATGCAGCTGCGCGCTCCGCTCCGGAATGCAGGTGCCACAGCTTGCTTTTAACCAGCGAGACTCGGCCGTATCTCGCACCAGTGTGTCTCCGGCCTTAGGGTACAAGTCTGCAGTCAATGTATGTGAATCCTCACATTGCGTGCACTGCATGCTGTAAGCGTTCTCCTGTGCCAGCACAACAGAGCAGGCAGTCCTGTTACCACAAGTATGTGACTGGCATACTTCTAGCAATATTCTGACTAGAAGTGTCCAGCCTCGATCAATACACTTCAGCGAATCCGCCGATGTCTAGTTGGCATGTGACCGCTTGTACGTAAATTACATATTTGGGGACAAGCACCAGCGCCAAAGAGCACATAGAGTGACTGCAGACTTGTGGCCTAAGATCGGATAACCCCTTTTCACTCAACTAGGTTACTAAAGTAAAATTAAGGAAAAAAAGTTTGAAAAATCTTGAAAATATATAAATGATGAATTAGATAAATGTATAACCAAAACGCAAAAAATGTTAAAAAAGAAAAAAATTTACAAAACCAAACCTAATCTCGATGGATGCTGAGCGCTGGGACTCTCACTGATCCCGAGAATGGGGCTTTGAAGTTCCCTGTCTGAATTGAGTGAAGGTCCAGTATGCACACCTCACCTGCAGGCATTCTCAAGCTCCATACTTGGATTATTTGGGGTTCCAGTGGTTGAATATCCAGAGCTCAGGACATTAATGTCAATGTAAGAATCATTTTTTTTTTTTATAAAAAAAAGAGGCAAAAGCAATGATGAATCCAGGAGCTGACGCAAACAGAATATGGCCCCTGTACAAAAACAATTTAAGGGTCCTTTGCATTCCAATAATGCATGAAAATGCACAATTCCACTTTTTTGGAGGTAGAAGTGGGGCCTCTTACCTCATGGCCCCCCTGGGCAGCTCTACATGTTGCATCAATGGTATGTCTATCCCTGAATGAATCGATCTCAGTGCTTTACCTTCTGGTTGGTGCAGATTAAAAACAAACATAAAAATCCTACATCTTGTTAACACTGCATATCATAATAAAGGAATAAATAAAGCGTGGTACTCACTGATGTGTACAGGTAACCCTCTCCGTTCATTGCAATATATAGCCCCGTTTTTACACCTTGGATTGCAACAACGCGAAGACCCACTGGTATGAGGTTGAATAATGCTGTAAAGAACAGATACATAGATATAAGAGTATATCAGTGCTAGCATGGCAAGCTTTATCAGGACACGCCAATGCATTGAGAAAATGAATGGCTATAGGGAATATGTATTTTCCCAAATTATTTTGGTGCCACTGCAAATCCATGACTGATGTTAGGTTGGAATAGGCACCATGGGAAATGTGAAATAAGTCAGCCTCTCCTAAGTGCTTGATTTTAATGGGAAATGTGTCTGAAATGGGGAAAATATAGAAGCAATCTCTATAAGCAAATCCCTGATATCTGGTAAAAAAAAGATAAATGTGCATCCAGAATGTTAAAGATTTGTAGAAGAACGTTGCGGACACAGAACCGAATTACATTGTAATGAACTGCTGACATTTATTTGTCTACCTTTTAATCTGTGGGGCACTAAAAGGTGACGATGATGAAAGGTGAGGGGCTAAGGAATTGCTAAGGAACAGCAAAAATGTGAACAAAAAAAATGTAAGAGGAAATGATAGGAAAGAAAACAAATAAGAACAGCAGGAGAGGGAAAAGATTGCAAATATGTTATCACAACCCTATTCTACTATATTCCTATCCTATTATTTCACCAGGCAAATGGTGAAGTATTTTATATGTGAATCAAAATATTACCCCAATACTATAAGACGACAATAGTTAAACTAGACTACTTTGAAAACTGTGCCTGTAAAATGTGTGGTTAAAAGGGGATCTATCACCAGGATTTTACTACATCAACTGAGAGCAGAATAATACAGGAAAAGAGACCCTGAATCCAAAGATGTATCACTTAGTTTACTTCGTGCAGAAGTTATGACACAATCAGAGTTTTTAGATGTAACATGAAGCAGAGCTGAAAAAGCTAACCCCGCCCACACCAGGCTCTGTAAGTGCATAGTCTGTAGACAGTGAGCTGCTTATCACAGGAGGGGGTGTGGCCCGGATCAGGAAACACATGCCAGCTAGTCACAGCAATGATAATGTCCTAGTGATAAAACCTTCAGTGTAAGTAAACAACAGCACATTGCCTGATAAGTGAGACATTGTTGAATTCAGTGCTTTTTCCCTACCTTATACCATTCTATGATTATTAAGCCAAAATCTGCAGAGATTCCTTTTAAATATTTCCATAATTGGAAATCAGAATTCTTGGTGATTTTTTGTTATGGAGGTTTACACAGCAGAAACAGTAATGGCTGTTACGCATAGAAAATATGTCACTATTATTCTGGTAGAATTCTGCACTAGCACTTAGAAATATGCAATGCTTCCCACATGTACTGCAGAAATGACATTTCTTCTGTGCATAGGAATGGTAATGGCCCCGTGTACTATACATTGAAGCTTTGACAGGGCGTAAATAATACCTCGCCTTATCATTTTAGCCTTGGGACATATACTTTAGATTGATGGTCAAAACAGAAGTGCAGATTAGGTTTCTACCTTGCATTGTGTGGAGCGCTTGAAGGAAAGTGAAGTATGGACATGTTTATGCAGACGGTATAGACGGCACAATAGCCTGCATTCCTGCAATAAATCTCAGTACACAGACCACATAATCTTATGACTGAGCAGATTATGAGATGTATTTAACAATGAGGCAATATCCAGGAAAAGAGATCATATATTACACTGTATTGTGAATGAAGAGCGTGCCAGAGCATTATCTACAGAAAGCGGGAGACAAATGTCGCTGTATCACCATCACTCCTGGATTGGTTACATTTCTGAAAGTAAGTCTAAGACCAGATTCACACAGGACTCTTTCTGGCATTTATGTAGCCGTATTTATCACAACTGCAAGATACATAGTGTTAGTGAATGGGAGTTTGTGGAATGCCTGTGTTTGTCCTGCTATGAATTTCCAATGGTTTTAGAGCATTTTTATTCTCTCTTTGCACATATACTTTTTGGCCTATTTTTAAAAATTAAGGACATTTCATTTGTTTCACAAATATTTTTGGGCGGTGTTTTTCCTTAGGCTATGTGCACATGTCAGGATTCCTTGCAGAAATTTCCTGAACAAAACCGGACATTTTCTATAAGAAATCCGCATGCGGTTTTTTTCGTGTTTTTTTGTGGATTTTTCGCGTTTTTTTCCGGAGGTTCCCAATGCAATAATATAGTGGGAAATCCGCAAAAAATCTGCAAAATTAATGAACATGCTGCGTTTTAAACCGCAATGTGTTTTTTCATGGAAAAAAACTCAACATATGCACAAAAATTGTGGTATGCATTATAAATGATGGGATGCATATGTATGCGTTTTTTAAGCGTTTTGATCAAATTTTTATAGCGAAAAAATGCGAAAAAAGCACGAAAAATCCTGAACGTCTGCAGCCTTAATCAGATATTTTTGTAGTTGCTTTCTTTTTAGCTCTATATGGAATCCTATGGGAACATGCATTGGCAAATTGTAAACCTAGACCAGTGTTCCCCAACTCCAGTCCTCAGGATTTCCTTAGTTGCCCAGGAGGATGGAATTATCTTCTGTGCAATACTAAGGAAATCCTGAAAACATGATCTGTTGGGGGCCCTGAGGACTGGAATTTAGGAACACTGACCTAGAGTATTCTGCGTTTTGAAACAAAAAACAGCAATGAGTGACCCAATAGACACACAAGAAAAAGAGTAAAAATAGTAAAAAAAGCTTACAAAAGCTCCATTTGTCATGCTTTATATTTTCCTATAATACAGATAACATCAGACTGCAGCTTTTTTTTGCAAAAAAATTGCCAAATATTTAAAAAAAAAAAAAAAACCTGCTTGTAAAGCCACCCTAAATTAAGTATTTTTGCAACTTGTTTTACACATTTTACTACATATTTAAACAGTTTTGAAATAATTTTATAAAACTAGTTAAAGCATGGATGATACAGTAAGTATGCATCCTGTTTGTTAATTGTTATCGATACTTAGTATGTGATCCCTGTTATTAGTATTTAGCAGGATGCTCTAGGTACAGCTACTGTAACATTTAGTCAGGCAGGTAAGCATATAGGTTCAAATACCAAAGATATTGTAAAGAGCTAGAAGACGAGATTACTGGTACTTACTCGAATTACTGCTGTCATCCTTGGTTCCATCAAGAGTTCCATCTGGGTGCATTTGCAAGTAGTATCCTTGCCTGCAGTATAACCTGGTCACTATGCCCTTGAGCTGGGGATCTGGAATACAGACATAGTGTGACATTAGTCTCAAAACTTTTCCATCAATTATTTGTTTTTCTCGTGTTTGTGCCCTCAATTGTACAGATAAATGGCTCATGATTGCCTGTTCTAATGTGAGAAGGCTACACCACTGCTCGGACAAACCTGACCATACCTGTTAGGTGACATTTCCAAACCTTGTGCCCTCCCCCTGTTCACTTTGTGGGTGGATACTAAGGCTTTTCCCTTTTGTGGCAAAACTTTGGATTTTTATAACTGAAATGAGGATCATAGACAATTACAGCTAATAAGAGAACTATAGACTTCTTGACCAGTTGTTGTTACAAGGATAATTTGCTGAAATCAAATCTAAGCACATACAATGATGAAAATGATATGCATGTGAATACTTATAACCGGTAATGTAATATGGGGTATCTTGGTGGGTACTAGTGATGAGCGAGTTTGCTCGGATATTGTGTTATCCGAGCATCTTGGGTGTGCTTGAGTAATATGTTCGAGTCCCCGCGGCTGCATGATTCGCAGCTGTTAGACAGCCATAACACATGCAGAGATCGCCTGTTTGTTAGGCAACCCAACAAATATTGCGGCTGACTAACTGCCGCGAATCATGCAACCGAGGGAACTCACACATATTATTTGAGCACGCCCTAGATACTCGGATAACACCCAAATGTGCTCAGATAACACGATATCCAAGCACGCTCACTCATCACTAGTAGGTACAGCTAGTTTTAGTTGTCATGGTCTCACATATACAAATACTCTACCATGCCAATTTTTTAAAAATATGTTATGAATTATCACATTTTCAGAAAGCCATTTGAATAAAGCCGTCCATATAAAATACATTTTTCTGACCACAATATGTTGGGCTCTCCAAAGTTGCGATATACCAGGGCTAAATACCAGCAAAAAATGAGTGCTGTAGAGTCTCGTAAAAATGTATATCTTTATTACAGTATATGATAAACAATAGCAATAAATACACAGACAGAGTGCCCCAAAAGGGAGACCACTAAACACATTTTATATATATATATATATATATATATATATATATATATATATATATATATATATATATATATATATACTGTACGTATTTACACAGATGATTAAATGGTATGAAAATCCTGCTTACATCTAGTGATGTGACCAATGGGGGATGTGTGCATTATATGATATATTTTATGAGACTCTATAGCACTAGTTTTTTGCTGGTAATTAGTATTGAGCAGTGTGTCTTGGTATTTGCTATTGATACACGCTTAGTTTTTGGGTTGGTATTAATTGTCTACGGCCGGTTTCACACGTCAGTGGCTCCGGTACGTGAGGTGACAGTTTCCTCACGTACCGGAGACACTGACACACGTAGACCCATTAAAATCAATGCATCTGTGCAGATGTCATTGATTTTTTGCGGACCGTGTCTCCGTGTGCAAAACACGGAGACATGTCAGTGTTCGTGGGAGCGCACGTATTACACGGACCCATTGAAGTCAATGGGTTCGTGTAAAACACGTACCTCACACGGACGTTCTCCGTGTGGCGTGCAGGAGACAGCGCTCCAGTAAGCGCTGTCCCCCCCACATGGTGCTGAAGCTGCGATTCATATCTTCTGTGCAGCAGCGTTTGCTGCATAGAAGATATGAATAATAGTGTTTAAAAGAAAGATCTATCTGTCCGCCGCCCCCCCACCCCCTGTGCGCCCCCCCCGCTGTTCTGAAAATACTCACCCGCCTCCCTCGCAGTGTCCTTTCCTGGCCGCACCTTCTACTGTATGCGGTCACGTGGGGCCGCCAATTACAGTCATGAATATGCGGCTCCACCTCCCATAGGGGTGGAGCCGCCTATTCATGACTGTAAATGAGCGGCCCCACGTGACCGCATACAGTAGAAGGTGCGGCCAGGACAGGAAGCAGCGACAGCCAACGAGGGAGGCGGGTGAGTATTTTCAGAACAGCGGGGGGGCGCACAGGGGGTGGGAGGGCGGCAGACAGATCTATCTTTCTTTTAAACACTATTATTCATATCTTCTATGCAGCAAACGCTGCTGCACAGAAGATATGAATCACGGCTTCAGCACGATGCAGGGGACAGCGCTAAACTTTAGCGCTGTCTCCTGCACGCTCCATGTGGTACCCACTCGGCACACGAGCGGCACACGTGTGCCGCACGTATGGCCTACGTGAGCTCACGGGCACACGGACATGGATAATTCCGGTACCGATTTTTTCCGGTACCGGAATTATCTGGACGTGTGAGACTGCCCTACCAGGGATTCTGGACTATCCCTCATTTTCTATAACAGAAAAAGAATCATCTGTGCCAGGAACCAACTAATTGATTGAACATATAGTGGTTCCACACCTACTAAAGCGACTGGTTCAACTGCTAGAAACGCCCGCAAGCTACATAAGAACCAGTATGCCATAACTAGCCAAGACTAAATTGTGATGGCATAACATACTAAAAATGCGGTAAAACGATATACTTATGTTTGATGGACCTATGGCAGATATATAAAGACCTACCCTTATGATAGGTTATCAACACCTGGCATTATATCGATCAACTGTTATTACCTCCAGCGGTGCCCACATGTAAATAGCAAATAGGTCGGAACTGCAGCTCAGTTCCTCTTCTGTTGAATAGCTGCAATTTTCGCCAATGGCCCACACAGAGTTAATGGAGCTGGGCTTTCCAGCTGTTCAATGTTAATGTCAGGCCATTGCTGAAAGTAATAACAGATTATATTGATGACTTGTCCTGAGGACAGGACATCAAATTTGTAAGCCTGGAAAAAACCCTTTAAGTTGAAGGCCCAGATAGAACTTCTGTACTAGGACCCAGGAGCTTCAAGTAACATCTCTAACTGGAAGCCTTCTAGAAATAAATGACTTCAAGACAGTCTAAATACACCCCCTTCCACAATTCTGTGTTTTATTACATATTCTCTTAATGTAAGAAAGATGTTTGTTGAAACAGCAGTGGTAACATTCAGAAAGGAAAAGGGAAATTCTGTATATTACTTTCCTACACAATACATAAAAAATGATAACTAGTATCAGATCTATTTTAAAAATGTAATATTAAATCTCTCTGCACATTAACTTATATACGGTTGGTAAGCCTGAGTACCATTCTTCCATCAATACTAGAACTAGAATACTAGAAAATGTGCATATGAGGTGTAGACAATGGACTCATAATTGCTGTTTCTCCAGTTTTTGGGAGTCATTTGCTCCTTATAAGTGTCTATCCAGATGTTTTAGACAGGTTCAAGAAATGTGACTTATACCAAATATTGCAATTTTCTGGGCGCATCTTACTCCAGTCCCTGCCTGGAGTAAGGTTTCTGGAGGAGAATTGTTGCAACTTTTTAAAGGATTAGCGACTTTTGGTCTTAAAAAGTTACAAAAATTGATTGAAAAAATAAAAAGCATTCATGAACTCCATGCAATATTCTGAAGACTTTGGAGCAAAAACCATCAGCAAATACCACAAGACAAAAGCTGAAAAATGATTCCAAGAAATCGTAAATGACATATTAGGCCCAAAGTGTGTGTCATGCATGTTATACATAAAGGAATAGTTATGGAATAATTGTAAAGTCTATAAAATGACAGAAATGGGAGAAATTAGCTTTTCTCAAAAATAATCATGAAGCAGCTGCCACCAATCAAGACGTCACCGCTTCTATATATCCAGATACCATATTGGAGGGAAAAGCAGGTCCGAAGCCATCTGGCATCCGCATGTAGGACTTAAAACCTCAACCTAGTGACTAACCAATTTACATTACACTTGTAAAGTACAAAATCACCCAGAATTTTTGCATGGGCGGTTATTGGCTTGTTACACTCACAAACGATTTATCTAGTAACGTTCGTATTAATTGGGATATTTACCAATACATTAATACAGCCCACTGTCACACTAGTAACTTGGTGCTGCGTTGCTTTCACGTATGTTTCAGATGAATGCATTGTAAATGTGCACAGCACCACTGAAGAGGACTGCGATATACTAAAAATAATGAAACTGTTTACGACTGAATGGTTTTCAGCAATACTGTAAAGAATGCGATGTGCGCCATCACAGCCAGATAACTGCATCTACAACACTCCTCATTTATTCTAGAGATAATGGCTTTAAAAGACAGGCTTGTCAGAATACATGGAGTATTAGTCACTCACACATCCAGACACATTACAAGGCTTGCCGTTACTTGACAGTCCTCTGTAGAGACTAGAATGTAAAACCAAAGAATATATTTCACATAGGTTTACTACAATCTGGGATGCAGTGGTGCACATTTTATTAAAAAAAGAAATATAATGTAGCATAATAGAAATTATAGAAGCAGCAGGTTTATTTTTTTACTAGTCTGATGTGGTCCCTGGCCGTCTTCTCCTCACACCTCTCCAGTTGACTCACAGGTCTCTGCCTATGTGTATGGACCTAGTGAAAAGGTCGCCATTCATGGGGCATGGGGTGGGAGAAGCAAGCTGGGGTCCTGCCTCAGACTAGTTAGCTGAGACTTCTAGTCCCTGGCCTGGTGCGTTCTTTTAAATACATAGCATTTAAGAGTAAACAATACCGGTGTGAAATCGCACACATTTGCTTCAGGACGCCTGTGGTACGGGAGTATGACTGGCGCCACAGGTTCCCATTCACAGGATTTGTAAATGCATGCTGATCCTGAGTGTGTACTATGTATATTACATCTGAAGCCTTCAGAGCTGAAGTCTTCAAGCATTCTTCAAGCATTCCTGATTGGCTCAATGTCTAGAATGAGTTTTTTTTCTGGAGATTTGCATTCTGGGAAGTGTTTCCTTTATATTAGGTACTAATTTAAGAAGTCTCACTACATTTTAAGATTTCAGATTGTCACGTTAATAACACATACATGAGGCGGCCAAGATCCACTAATGAGATGTATCTAAAGTCTACCTGTCATTTCACTCTAAACCTGGTTAAAAGCATGGTCTTGCTGCCCTTATCCCCAACAAGATAAAACTGCTTTTGGTGTACATAACAGTCTAATATGCCCATGAGGTGTCATGATTCTCATTTTGTGTAACTTGCCATCTCTTCTGTTATGAGTAGGCAGTTACTCTTATCAGAATTCTGCTAGCACTATAGGTGCTGGAACTTCCTTTCCCTCACTTCTGTGAATGATTTGTGCTGCCCCAAATTGACATCCACTCTTTTATGCCTGTACGCAGCTTGTCAGACTATCAGGGGCAGGAGTAGAGAAACAAATGCCTGTTTCCTTTTCTTATAATCCATCTCTGATTCTCTGCTGCTAGAGATGGATTACACTGAACAACAGGCAGTGGAGAGCACGTTATACAGAACGGAGGATTTTTGTCATTGTGAGACAACTCCTTCTGTACTGCTCATGAAATAATATTACAAGTCTTCACATGATAGTCACATTAACATTTTAAGCGCTCTTATGCAGCTCACATTAGTCTAGGTGAAAACCAATTGTGGTGTTATACACCCAATAATGCATGTCTGCGATATATTGTATTATTTCTTTTAATTAAGGTTCGAAATAGGTTTAACTGGTTCATGCTTATTATGATACATAAGAATAAAATAATTACTTTATTGGCACTCACAGTATAAGGGCTAGCTCACACTAGTGTAAAAATCCGGAACTTGCAATGCAAGAAAAAAAGTGATTGCACTCGGACTGCTGTTATTTAATGAGGCCGTGCAGATCTGAGGATTTATTCTCAGCTGTATTTGACATGAGGCCAAAAAAAATCACATCATGCTACGACTTCATTCCAAAATCTGGGAGTGAGAAAACAATCAGATGTGATATGGACCATTAGTATGGCAACTGATTTTTATGGATACATTACAATTCTGTAGCATAGGAAACTCTAAATGATTAATAGCTGCTGAGTAAAAAAAACGGATTGTATACGGATGACAAGAGAGAAAAAATCATCCTACTCTCCAGGATGGAAATCGGACCCATTTTTTTATATGCTAGTGTGAATGCACCCTAAAAGTATCCAGTAACAAATCAGAAATAGGAAAAAAGTACCTAGAGAAAGGCTTAATTCACAGAGATTTCAGCATAACTTCTGTACAGCCAAGCTGTTTCTTGTGTAATCATGCAAATTACTGTTATTCAAACCCAAAACCCACCTCTCCTCTGTACTTATGGTCTTACTTCCTTTGTGAGAGCTGATTCGTCAGTGCAAGTCTTAGCAAGAAGGGTCAATTAAATGACCCTCATTTATTCCGCAATTGTTCAGGGAAAAGAGTTATGCCTCAATAAAGGTCTAAAGATTAATAATCTATTGTGCAATTATAACAAGGAGTATGTATTAGGAGGAAGGCTTTCTTTCCTTCCAACAGGTTCCTAGCAGAAATATACACAGAAATCCTGAAATACAGGTCGTCGTCACTGAAGTCAACATGGGCCTGAGAATTTGAGGGAAATATGGGATATAGGAAAGGGAGAATAGGGAGCTATTGGTGGAAATGTAGTCAGAAATAACACATTTCTATAATATTATATTATTAAGTTAGTAATTCATTTTCTCACTCATCATTGATAATAATAAAACTGGCATTGCACATACAGTTGACCAGTTAATCGTGTTGTAGTTTTACATGAGTTTACATTTGTGACAACTGACCAAAATCTATATCGAAAGATCATGTTGACATTTTTTAGCAGGGGCTGTGTGTATGACGACATCATCTTACTGCAGTCATAACTATTTTTAAAAACAGGGCCCATGATCTCCCCTTTCATTCCGGCACAATCAAGGTTGGATCATTCTTTTAAGGTATAGAAACATACAATTTTTGGCAATCTTTCTTCTAATGTGTATGTAATGGCTACCTTGACTCTATGAAGGTAAAGTAAGTATACCTTCATTGACAGGTAATTTGGCTACAACATTTAATCACTGCCAATGTCATGCCGGCAGTAAGGCAGTGAGAAGTCAGCTGTCAATCAGTGTGACATCAGCAGTGATGCCCCAACGATATATATATATAGCGGTAGAATCGCTGGCAGGAGTCGTCCATGAATGCTTTTAACCAAAAGAGATCATCGCGGAGCAGAACAAGCTGGAAAATTCTTGACTCCATGGACAAAAAAAAACAACCCTTTCATTATAACCAATCCTAATAAAATACTTTCCCCATATGACCTTTTAGGCCAAGATGCATTATTGTCTTAAGGGAAAAGGACAAGAGGGTCACCTCCATTCACCATTCTTGTTGATTTATGGGGTTTTACAGGAATAGAAAAACATGACTGCTTTCTTCTAGAAGCAGCACCACAACTGTTCATGGATTACAACCCAACCCCACGGCTCACACCCTACCACAATTTCTGGTTTCCGGCCCTTGCTACACACAGATGTCCTTGACAAAGATCGATCTCGGTCGAAACATTGGACCGTATCTGTTTTTGACTCCTTGCCAAATCAAAATAAAAATAACCCTGCACCAAGACCTACAGTCTCATTTTCTTTTGTGGTGCTAAGGTTCTTACTTCAATTACTTTGGACCACAAGACCCTTCCTCAAGCACACATTTTTTTTTTTTAAAAGGACGGTGTTGCTGATCTTTCTCCTACATCTAGTTTCTAGAAGAAAGCCGCCATGGTTTTGTAATCCTGGGCCATCCTATGTGATAGATCCTTTTCAAAATGGTATTCTTACATAAATTTATGACATACCCCCAGAATGTGCCATAAATGTATCCCAGGCTTGGGCTTCCCCAATGGAACCTGCATCTATGTTGAGAATAAGGCCTTGGCACATGCTGCTGTCATTGGCGAGGTGGTTAGAATTGCCATTCATTTGTATAGGAATTCTGACCACCTCTCCACTAACAGCAGCCTGTGGCCAAGGCCTTATTCTCAAGATAGGCAATAAAGGGGTAGTCGGAAATCAATCTGCAGGTAAAAGCAGGTGTGAAATTGGCATAACAATGTTTTCTTCACAATATAATTCTCTTAAATTATAGCTATAGCACCCTCTTGAAAAGTTACATTTCCACCAATAATTTAGCATTTAGCATTGCAAAAAAGTGAAGACGTAACATAGATTTACCAAATATAGAACAATTCTGTAGTATTTAAGCTTTTATCTACAGGGCTATAAAGAAATCAAATTATTTCTTGATTCACTTTGAAGGATTGTGAGCAGCCTGGAAGTTTTACCGCTGCGTGCTGCAAGACGGGTGGCAATGATGTCAATGAACTTGTGTCTATATTTTTAGAAGTAAAATTACTCTACAGGGGTATTCATCCAGCCACCAGCAGACACAGCATGCCGGTATTGATGACTTCAGAAGATCACACAGGCATCATTACAAGCACACAACTAGAGGCTATCCGTAACTCAGATATATGACTACAGTAGATGAGAGAATATCGAAGTACATTCACAATTGTAGATTTATTTTATTATCTTTCTTTTGTATGAAAGAACACGGTCATTTTATGCAATGGAGTAAAGGTGTATACATGGTCCATTTTAGTATTTCAAGTGAGTGTTTTATAAAATGTTGCATTTTCAGAGCTCGTAATTAGGTGATCAATCTGGCCATTTCACAAGTCATGTTAGTATCACAAAAAAGGCAGATTACCAGCATATTCAAAAATTTGGGAGGATAATGGTGGAGCTGCTTTGTTTGAAGTGCAAGCGGTCATTTTGTGTTCAATATAAACCTGAGCTGTGTGTTGGCATTTAAACAACTCTTGCCCTTAGGGCACCCATTCAACATTCTGAAAGGTTTTCAAAAAGATCTTATTCCTTTCAGCATCTTGCTGTTTAACTCATTTTTCAAGTAGTTTTTCATTGAGGAAACTAGTATGCAAACAATTGTTCACTTAAATCAAACAGGTTTGTGCCATAAACCAATAATATAGAGGGAAAAAAAGTCACACTACTGTATATATTTGTATCCTGCTGGCCTGCTGCTTAGTTACATGAATCTGTATAATAAGAAGATAATTACTCTAATATTACATAGGAATATTTTTGACCTGAGAGAATTATACAGATTAAATCCAGAAAAAAATTGAGCAGCTTCCTCTATATATCTTCTATGTATTTATTACTTAATTCTAGTGTCCATTCACCATGTGCCCATTAAAGGGAATTCTTCAGCAGGTTTTGTTATGTAATCTGAGAGCAGCACAATGTAGGGGCAGAGAGCCTGATTCCAGTGACCTTGTTTATTGGACTGCTTGTTGTGGTTTTTATTGAATCCATGTTATCTCTGCTGTAGATGTACTTTAGGTTCATAATGCTGATCTGTGTATAACCACAATCATACACTGTACATTGTAAGTGAGTTGCAATCAGTGGTGGAAATGGTGTTACACAGATTAGCCTGACTGGTCTGCACGTGAAACCTAGTCCTCTAGTGATAATCTCCTGCCTACAACACGCAGTCTAATAAGGGACACATCCCTAAAGTTAAGGTCTTTGCCCCTACATTATATTGCTCCCTGGTTCAATAGCAAAAACTTGCTGACAGATTCCCTATAATGTGAATAAGGAAAAGCAAAGAAAAACACTCCATGTGTGTATTGATCAACCAATTGTGGGTGGTGCTCCCCTAAAGAGGTTGTTCTCCCCTTGAACAACACTGGAATGAACATGTGAGCTCCCCAAGATTGGTGCTGCACCAACCGCAGGCTCCCACTGCTGAAAGCGATGGGCGCTGCAAGGAGGAGACAAGACAGGTCTGGGTAGGATAAAAACCTTTTATTCCACTAAGCGTTTCAAGGATGCTACGACCTCTTCATCAGGTATATACAGGCCATAGATAACTAGCAGCCTTTTTATAGGAGACTGGTGACATCATAGTACATATAAAATTTGATTGGTTATTCATTATTACAAACTCAATTAGGAAATAAAGCCATATATCGTTCACAAAATTCTGACATTTCAAATTGAAAAATCCAGATTTTTTACACCTAATAATACATATGCCTGACAAGTACCCTCGATTTCAGAGATTAATTAATAGGGAGTCTTTCTGGATCTATAAATTAGTTACACTCACCCCTGAGTTAGAATATCATCAAATAGTTAATTTATTTCACTTCTTCAATACAAAAAGTGAAACTCATTTACTGTATAATCATTATAAGAACGTGCCTACAACTGTGAACATTTGGTATTCGTTTTATTGTGAAGTAAACAACAAATAAGACAAAATAACTGAATACTTCACTATGCATAACTATTTACCCCCCAAAAGTCAGTACTTTGTAGAGCCTCCTTTTGTGGTAATTACCGCTGCACGTCACTTTGGATAAGTCTCTATTAGCTTTCCACGTCTTGCCACTGAAATTTTTGCCCATTCCTCAAGGCAAAACTGCTTCAGCTCCTTCAAGTTACAGTAGATGGTTTCTTCTGGTAAACAGCAATTTTCAAGTCTGACTACAGATTCTCAATTGGATTAAGGTCTCGGCTTTGACTAGGCAATGCCAAAATATTTACACGTTTCTGCTTAAACTTTTCGAGTGTCAATTTAGCAGTATTTTGGGTCATTGTCTTGTTGAAAGGTGAAACTCCATCCTAGTCTCAAATCATTGACAGACTGAAATAGGTTTGGCTCAATAATATCCCAGTATTTTGCACTATCCATTTTCCCCTCGACTCAGACCATTTTCCATGTCACTGCTGCCGAAAAACATCCCACAACATGATGCTGCCATCGCCATGTTTTCCTGAGAGGATGGTGTTCTGGAAATGATAAGCTGTGTTGTTTTGACACCAAACATAGTGTTTACCTTGATGGCCAAAAAGTTCAATTTTGGTCTCTCTTGACCACAGCATGTTCCTCCATATATTTGGGGAGTCTCTCACATCTTTTAGCAAACACACGAGTCTTACAATTTTTGCGTGTAAGTAAAGGCTTTTTTTCTGCTTACTCATCCATAAAGGCCACCTCTATGGAGTGTATGGCTTATTGTGGTCATATGGACAGATACCCTGGTCTATGTTTGTGAACTCTGCAGCTCCTTCAGGGTTACCATTGGTCTCTCTACTACCTCTCTAATTACTGCCTCTCCTTGCTAGGAGTTTTGGTGAGTGGTCATCTATTGGCAGGTCTGCTGTGGTACAATGTTCTTTCCATTTGATGATAATGGATTTGCTGGTGTTCTGAGGAATCATCAGAGATTGTGATATTTTTTATGACCCAACCCTGACTCTTATTTCTTATTCAACTTTGTCTCTGACTTGTTTGTAGATTTCCTTGGTCTTCATGGTATTGATTGGTCAGTGGTGCCTCTTGCTTAAAGGTGTTGCAGCCTCTGTGGCCTTTTAGAAAATGTGTGTATTTTTCGGATTATAAGACGTACCTTTTTCCCTCAAATTTTGGGGGAAAATGGGGTGCATCTTAAAATGTGGATATACCTTACCAGCCACAGGCTGGGATGAGGGAGTATTTGGATGTGCGGTACGGTGCGCCGCTGTGGGTGTCCGATGCTGTGGGTGTTCGGTGCTGCGAGGGGCTCTGCCGACATCTTGTGAAAGCCCAGAGCCCCCGCGCTGAGATCTCATCTCCCGAGATCTTGGTATCGAGATCTCCATCTGCACATGCGCCGCCCCCGGCTGGCAGCCATTTTCCTGGAGTCCAGTCCACCACATAGAAAACCATGTCACTGTGGGGGCTCTGGGCTTTCACAAGATGTCGGCAGAGCCCTCCAGACCATCGGACACTTGCAGTGGTGCGCCGCACCGCATATCTGAACACCCCCTCATCCCAGCCTGTGCCCTGCAGCAACACTCCACTCTTGCCTCCTCCAGCGGCGACCCTGGGACCCCGCTTCACCGCAGCCACCACCCCCGGTAAGCAAAAAGACGCATGAATTATAAGAAGCACCACTATTTTATAAAAAAAACCTATTTTTCCTATTTTTCTCCTCAAAATTTGGGGTGCGTCTTATAATCCGATGTGTCTTATAATCCGCAAAACATGGTATATACTGACAGACCATGTGACACTTAGATTGCACACAGGTGGGCTTCATTTCACTAAGCATGTGACTTATGAAGGTAATTGCTTGCACCAGAGATTTTTATGGGCATCATAGCAAAAGGGGTGAATAAATATGCACATGCCAATTTTTAGTTTTTTGATCCCATTTAATGAATGCCTATATTTTTTCACACATGTGCGCAGCCCCATACATTCCACTGTTCTACATATTTTCAAAAGTTGTCAGGCTCAGTTATGAAAAGAGCAGTTTCTTAATGATTTTAACCTCTTGATTTCAAATCTAACAATTAACATTTTTAGTGGGCTCATGTTTCTGTAATATCAAAGACGTGTCCTTTTACTGCTACATATAATTAATGTATAAAAGTTTCAGTACTTTGAAACACTATTATTTTTGCAAATATAAAGATGGAGTATATTTTATGCCTTTTTTTATATTTATTTAGAGGAAACTTAGCAACAATTCAAATACCGTATATACTTGAGTATAAACTGACCCGAGTATAAGCTGAGGCACCTAATTTTGCCACGAAAACTGGGTAAAGTTATTGACTCGAGTATAAGTCGGGTATGCATTGTCCCTTAATCCCTATTCTGGTATGCATGGCTCCCCCATCCCTGTCCTTATATACATGGCTCCCCCGTCCCTGTCCTTGTCTGCATGACTCCCCATCCCTGTCCTTATATTCATGGCTCCCTGTTCCCTGTCTTTGTATGCATGACTCCTTGGTCCCTGTCCTTGTATGCATGGCCTCCTTATCCCTGTCCTTGGATGCATGGCTCCCTGGTCCCTGTCATTGTATGCATGGCTCCCCCTCCCTGCCCTTGTATGCCTGGCTCCTTATCCCCCTCCTTGCATGCATGTCTTCCTGTCCTTGTATGCATAGCTCTTTATCTCCCTCCTTGTATGCATGGCTCCTTATTACCTATCCATGTATGCATGGTTCCCATTAAAAAAAACATCCTACTTACCTTGCCTGTGTGCCCTCGCTGCATCTTGCTCTTGTGCCAGCAGCACTTCCTGCAGATCGATCACGTGGCCCCGCTCATTAAGGTAATGAATATTCATTCCACACCTATGGGAGTGGAGAGGTGTCAATATTCATTACCTTAATGAGTGGGGCCACGTGATCGCACTGCAGAAAGTGCTGCTGGTGCCGAAACGAATGAGATGCAGCGAGGGCGCACAGGAAGGTGAGTAGAATTTTTTTTTCCTACAGCTGCTGGAAGCCGGCGGCTGCGGCTTGTAACTGTGCATGCTATAAGAGAAATTAATATTCATTTGTCTTTAGCAGACGCTGGCTCCTGCCTCTGTGACCGGCTTCTCCACCACTCCTCCTCCCCCGCTGTCTTTCTGGGACAATTGACTGGTGTATAAGCCAAGGGGGGGCTTTTTCAGCACAAAAAATGTGCTGAAAAACTCAGCTTATACATGAGTATATACGGTAACTTAAAACATGTCTAAACACTATTGCGAGGGGGAAGCCATGCATTTCTTCAATTTTCTTACTATTGCACCAACAGTTGTCTCCTTCTCACCCAATGTCTGACTTATGGTTTTGTAGCCCATTCCAGCTTTGGGCAGGTGTACGATCTTGTCCCTGACATCCTTAGAAAGCTCTTTGGTCTTGCCCATGTTGTAGAGGTTAGAGTCTGTCTGATTAATTGAGTCTGTGGACAGGAGTCTTTTATGAAGGTGACTATGTAAGACAGCTGTCTTTAATGCAGGTAACAAGTTGATTGGGAGCATCTTACTGGTCTGTAGGAGACAGAACTTTTAATGGTTGGTTGGGGATCAAATACTTATTTCTCACTGCAAAATGCATATAAATTTTTATAATACAATGTGATTTTCTGGATTTTATTTTTGATATTCTATCTCTCAATGTTAAAATTAACCTATCCTTAAAATTATAGACTGTTCATGTCTTTGTCAGTGGGCAGACTTACAAAATCAGCAAGGGATCAAATAATTATTTCCTTCACTGTAGGTGTGCATATGTTTGTGCCTCACGGGAGCCTAAATCTGCATTATTTTAGAACAGAATACTAAAAGGATTATGCCTAAACAATTAGATTATGCCGAATGCTAAAAAGAGCTTTGTAGTAGAGATTGTATGCAGTGATATGGGCAATAATACGCTAACGTGAAATGCAGAAGCATTGCTGTGTCCATGCAGAAAAATAGTAACTGAGAACAATAAATGGTAGACGTGGATCCTGTAGGTGTAAGAATGTTCTATCATTTAAGATTGCATTTGATCTGCTCTGTGGACGATAGATTAAGTTATGTGACATCAATTGTAAAGAAAAACAAAGAAATACCTTCATAGCAACAAAGAACAGATCTTCGTTGAGTGAAGCAAGGCTTTGCAATGATGGACACCCGCCCTGTTCTAGTTTCTCTAATATTCATGCTGCAACCAATTTATTTAGTACTTCTTGACCTTGACCTTGAGATTACTGGCAAACTTCTTTAGCATCACAAGGAAGAAAAAAAATGTGTATATCGTCAAAGGCCAGAAAGGTCACTTTGACCTTATTAGCGCTTTGTGAATAGACTCCACACTGCTTGATTACAAGTGAGTCGGAAAGGTATTCAGGGACCTTCTGCAAAAGACTGTTGTCAGGCATATGTGGCTTATCAAGAGAGCAACTATCTGATGATGGTTCTAAAACTATTCAACGTGCTGACTGTTACTTGCTGACATTTCTGACATTTACACCTTAATCTTTTTAATACAGGCTTATATTATTTTTTTTTTATTTCTTGTTAAAAGTAAAATAATTAAAGATACTGACTGATCCAAAAATGGAAAAATATAGCTTTAATGAGTCCCACCTTCTTTATGTTTTATGGGAATCTCTTAGCAAGGGTTTTACACCCCAAACTATTTATATGAGCTTGTAGGTCTTTGTAAGTCCAGCCTTACCTTTACATAGTCATCCCTTCCTCCATCACTGTGAAATCAGCATTGGAATTTACATAAAAGAAAGGCTGTAGATCTGAAGCGTCTGGCACTCCAGCTCTATTCCCTGCACAGTACCGCCTCATCCTGCATGACTAAGGGCTGCTTTGCATCTGTTTCATGCTTGTGAAATGTCCCCGGACAGTGGGATACAATGATGACATGACTGTATGAGTGGACATTTTGTGACTGTAAAAACAATCTCCACATAGGAGCCTAAACGAGACAAAAGAGTGAACACAAGATTAATTATGCAGTGATCTAAATCGGGAACATGTCCATTTGCCTTTCATGCTGCAGTATATAAATATAAAGTGGTACTGCCAGAGATGGGTGAATTTATTCCAGCAGAATTTAATTCTATTTAAATTGTACAAAAACCTACCGTCTATTCTCTACAAAGCATATTCTTTGTAATTCATTCCATGCAAATTCAGAAAAGTGAAGGAATGACGTGCGCTGTGACCTTACGATGCACATTGTAAGTTGGTATTTTCGACAGCGACTATGCCAAGGAGGTCCCTACATAGGCCTAGAGACATCATTGGGTCTATGTAGGGACCTAGTTGGGGGCAGAAGTTCCTATCTAACGTGTAGAAGTCAGAGGTTTTTGTTTGCAGTGGAATTAAGAAGAGGCTAGGGGAACAATGATTAGCGGAGTGGTGAGGTGAGCTTTAGTTGTCTTTTTTTTCCAATATCTTACATTCTCCAGACACAGAGCATAGTAACGGACATTCAATGTTTGGAGAATAAATTCCCAGCAAATCAAATTTCCTGGTAAAATCCATGCAATTTAGCAAATTGGAATCTCGTCAGATCCGCTCATCTGTAGTTACTGCTCCTAATTTTGCTTCACTTAGGCTACAAAGGACTACAGAACAACAATCATAATGGTAAAATAAAAACAAGATATAATCAAATACATTAAAACCCATTATCTACCAATGTCCTTTTTTTGGGACGCCTAATCTTTAGCTTCTAGCAACTAAGATTTTATAATTTTTATAATTAGGTCCAATTTTTTGTGTTGTGTTTGTAAAATGAATGTTTTCAAAATAGGAAATCATGTCATTGTCATTTTTAATTGAATATTGGGACGCCCTTTTCTGAAAAATCCATACTTGTAAAAATGTTAGTTTGGCAAGTAATGGGTTAAAGGGAATCTGTCATCCCCTGAAAAATTTTGAGCTATTACTGACTCATTGCACCTGCGCAGAAGATCAATGCAGACACTGCCCATAGGAGGGCGGACAGGGCTCACGTAACCACGCGTGTGCATAGCGCATGCGCAGGATTACAGCACTGAACAGGTCGGTGTGACGCTGATGGGAGGGGGATACCACTATAATGAAGTCAGAAAGCAGTGATTTCTTTCAGGCACTGCACTCCCCAGAACCTGGAAGAAATCATTAGCATATAACATTATAAATGAATTTCCCAAGATCTACACTGCAGCTATGAGGCAGACAGGTAAGACTGGTTTAACCATTCTATTACCTATATGCCCATAATAATAGATAAATAATATATTTATAAATAATAAATAAAATCATTCAGCGGGTGATAGTAGTTGTTCATTGTAGTCTCAGGAGGGCTACACAAATACAACTGCTGCAATATCATTCGACATTCCAATGTGGGACAACCCAGAACATTGTTAGATTGTCTTGTCACTCCAACATCAAGTCGAATTGATTATGTTGTTGCAAAACAAAATAAACCCATCTGCTATAACTATAGATGTCAAAGTTTACATTATAAAACTAGAACATATTTAGCACAAACAATTCTTAAACGGATTTTCCATGTTGGTATTTTGGACATTTTTTGCAGTTATAGGGGTCATATTTGTTTGGGTATGGAAGGTGAGGCACCAATCGATGCCATGAAAAGACCTATATTTAAATAAAAGATGACTGCAGAATTAAGCTCCAGTGTGATTCCAGTGTAATTTATGGGAGTTATAGAAGTCTACGTGAGAACACTCGTAATTCCCTTTCAATTTCAAGGTGGCAACATGCATGGCTAAGAGTGAAATATGGCAAATATAGTAAAAAGGGTGGCAGCAACTCCCACAAGCATCAGATTGTTTTTTTTTATTCAGCAACCTACAACATATTATTTGACACAATTTTCTAATGGGTAGTGTTATTCCATACATACACAATTGGTATAATGGCTCACTAGGGGAACACAGTAAATACTCCTCTGATTAAAAGGTTTATTTTCCCAACAGCATTATTAAAATGGCAAGTAATGTAACAGGATACATTAACAGCAATAAAATAAGAGGAAAGCATAGGGACCCTGAAAGTAAAAAATATACTCTACTCCCAGCCATCCAGGCCAAACAGCATCTGCTTTATTTTATTGTTCATACAAAATTGCTCACAGACAAACAAGACATCAACAAAGTACCAGTGCTTGGAATCTAACAAAAGAGAAACTTCCGGTAGGTTATAATCTGTGAAATCTGTTGCCACAGTAACTAAAGCAATTTCTTTCCAGCCATTACACCTTGTGCTTAGTTTGTTTGGAAAAACAGAAAAAAAATCTTTTATATATTTAGTGATTGCCTTTATAAGATAGTGCACTTATTTTCATCTACAAAATGTAAAGAGAAGACTGCAATGGAACAGTTATTTTTGCTTTAAAAATGTAAAAAGAGAACCTGTGTATGGTCTATAGGCTACAAACTTTAACACACTGTAGACAATTGGGAATGTACCCGCAGACATTGGGGTATAAGGGTATGACATTCTGCCGACTAGTTAAGCTGTGCGATACACTGGATTTCATGCCACCAGATTGATGAATGATCCTGCATTTATGTTCGGTTAATAAGACAGAAATGTACCTTGCGATGATTGAAATACATTCCAAATGGAAAATCCAAGGAACAAAGCAAAAAAGCAAATTTGACCTGATCGTAAACATTTTTGTCAGCTATTGAACTCAATGTAACATATTTCCATTTGTCACAAAGGATCAGATAACAACGCTGGCAAAAACTCCATCTCTAAACATTGTTCATGGGTAATGACTCATGTTAGTTCGGGTTCTGGTACTCGACCAGAAATGTATTAAAAAGTTCAGTTCAGGTACCAGAACTGTACCCAAATTTGACCCAGAACCTGAACCCCATATAAAACAATGGGGACTCAAACTTTTGATCTCTCTCCTCTCCCAAATTACACCTGTAACTCTGGTAATTGCATCAGACTTCTGGGAGAAGTCCGTGTTGGGCAATTTGCACCAAACACTAACTGCATTGCACAAACCCTGACCTTTTGAGTTTGGGTTCTCTTATCTCTATTTATGGGTAATGTTTGCTAGTAAAGTTCAAGACAATCCAAAAATATGAAATATAAAAAATCAGGTTGTAAAACGTTCATAAACATGGACACTATTGTTCGCAACAAGAGAAAATTTCAGTGTGTAGACAGATACAGGTGCTTCTCACAAAATTAGAATATCATCAACAAGTTAATTTGTTTCAGTTCTTCAATACAAACAGTGAAACTCCTATATTATATAGAGTCATTACAAACAGAGTGATCTGTTTCAAGTGTTTATTTCTGTTAATGTTGATCATTATGACTTACAGCTAGTGTTGAGCGATACCGTCCGATACTTGAAAGTATCGGTATCGGAAAGTATCGGCCGATACCGGCAAAGTATCGGATCCAATCCGATACCGATACCCGATACCAATACAAGTCAATGGGACTCAAGTATCGGACGGTATTCCTGATGGTTCCCAGGGTCTGAAGGAGAGGAAACTCTCCTTCAGGCCCTGGGAACCATATTAATGTGTAAAAGAAGGAATTAAAATAAAAAATATTGCTATACTCACCTCTCCGAGGGAACCGGCAGCGTTGTTTGCTTAAAATTCGCGCTTTTCTTTCCTTACGTGAAGTCCCGGCTTTGTGATTGGTTGCGTCGCAGTCACATGGGCAGAAAGAAGGAAAACAGAGCCGCTTCATGTGATTGCACACCACACAATAAAGATAAATAACAAGGTAAACTTTTATTGACACATCAAATAAAACCAATTAAAACAGGAATAAACCAACATCCCCACGTATGCCCGCACAAGTACACCAATACAAACAAATGAAAGCGCCAATAATCACAATGCTAAAATAGCAATAAATAACACAGTGACCTCAGTGTCCCATGAGGCAGTCACATGGGCGACGCAACCAATCACAGCAAGCCGTGACGTAATTTCAGGTCCTTAAGGATTTTAAAATTACGTCCCGGCTTTGTGATTGGTTGCGTCGCAGTCACATGGGCGACGCAACCAATCACAGCAAGCCGTGACGTAATTTCAGGCCCTTAAGGATTTTAAAATTACGTCCCGGCTTTGTGATTGGTTGCGTCGCAGTCACATGGGCGACGCAACCAATCACAGCAAGCCGTGACGTAATTTCAGGCCCTTAAGGATTTTAAAATTACGTCCCGGCTTTGTGATTGGTTGCGTCGCAGTCACATGGGCGACGCAACCAATCACAAGCCGTGACGTCACGGGAGGCTGGACATGCGCGCATTTTAAAATGAGCGCTTGTCCAGCCTCCCGTGACGTCCCGGCTTGTGATTGGTTGCATCGCGGTCAACCAATCACAAGCCGGGAGGCTGGACACGCGCGCATTTTAAAATGCGCGCTTGTCCAGCCTTCCGTGACGTCCCGGCTTGTGATTGGTTGCGTCGCGGTCAACCAATCACAAGCCGGGAGGCTGGACACGCACGCATTTTAAAATGCGCGCGTGTCCAGCCTCCCGGCTTGTGATTGGTTGACCGCGATGCAACCAATCACAAGCCGGGACGTCACGGGAGGCTGGACAAGCGCGCATTTTAAAATGCGCGCGTGTCCAGCCTCCCGTGACGTCACGGCTTGTGATTGGTTGCGTCGCCCATGTGACTGCGACGCAACCAATCACAAAGCCGGGACGTAATTTTAAAATCCTTAAGGGCCTGAAATTACGTCACGGCTTGCTGTGATTGGTTGCGTCGCCCATGTGACTGCGACGCAACCAATCACAAAGCCGGGACGTAATTTTAAAATCCTTAAGGGCCTGAAATTACGTCACGGCTTGCTGTGATTGGTTGCGTCGCCCATGTGACTGCGACGCAACCAATCACAAAGCCGGGACGTAATTTTAAAATCCTTAAGGACCTGAAATTACGTCACGGCTTGCTGTGATTGGTTGCGTCGCCCATGTGACTGTGACGCAACCAATCACAAGCCGGGACTTCACGTAAAGGAAAGAAAAGCGCGAATTTTAAACAAAGAACGCTGCCGCTTCCCTCGGTAAGGTGCAGGCTGCGTCGGAGAGGTGAGTATAGCAATATTTTTTATTTTAATTCTCTCTTTTACACATTTTTACATTAATGTTGTTTCGATACCGATACCCGATACCACAAAAGTATCGGATCTCGGTATCGGAATTCCGATACCCGCAAGTATCGGCCGATACCCGATACTTGCGGTATCGGAATGCTCAACACTACTTACAGCCAATGAAAACCCAAAAGTCATTATCTCAGTAAATTAGAACATTTTATAACACCAGCTTGAAAAAATGATTTTAAAATCCGAAATTTTGGCCTACTGAAATGTATGTTCAGTAAATACACTCAGTATTTGGTCGGGGCTCCTTTGGCATCAATTACTGCATCAATGCAGCATGGCATGGAGGCGATCAGTCTGTGGCACTGCTGAGGTGTTATGGAAGCCCAGGTTGCTTTGATAGCAGCCTTCAGCTCGCCTGCATTGTTGGGTCTGGTGTCTCTCATCTTTCTCTTGACAATACCCCATAGATTCTCTATGGGGTGAAGGTCAGGCGACTTTGCTGGCCAATCAAGAACAGTGATACTGTTGTTTTTAAACCAGGGATTGGTACTTTTGGCAGTGTGCACAGGTGTCAAGTCCTGCTGGAGAATGAAATTTCCATCTCCAAAAAGTTTGTCGGCAGAGGAAAGCATGAAGTGCTCTAAAATTTCCTGGTAGACGGCTGCACTGACTTTGGTCTTGATAAAACACAGTGGACCTCCACCACCAGATGACATGACTCCCCAAACCATCACTGATTGTGGATATTTCACACTTGGAAATCAAGGTCCCAGAGTCTAGAGGAAGAGTGGAGAGGCAGACAATCCAGTGAAATTCAGTGACAATCAGTGAAATAATTAGCAAATAGTTTTAGTGTTTATTAAATGTACAAGAAAAACACCACTGAAAGTTTGAAGAAAATCGAAGACAAGGTTATGTTTCGACCCGTCCTGGACTGTGTTTAAACATTGTGATGCACCAACTAGTGGTGTACTGAGGAATAGGTGTGTATCGCACAGACAGAAGTCTGCTGAGATCTGAATCCAGGACAGGTGGCTGGGTCTTGTAGTCCCACAAGCCTGTATTTTAGTAACGGCTGGACTTAGGGATAACCAGAAGTGATGGGTGGGACTGGATAACCACACATCTCCCAAGGGGTGGGCTCCTGTAAAGACAGGAAGGTCCTATTTGTTTCCTGTGGGTGGCACATGAAAAAGAGTCCATGTGTGAGACTTGTGCTGGCCAGAGCTCCTGAAGGTCCAGGAGACACCAAGGGTCTGGACTACAGACAGTACCCAGAGGAAGCCAGGCTGGAAACCTGAGGTGCTGTTAGCCAGGTAACTCAGGGCCTGGGGCATGGTGTCTTGACAGACATCAGGCATTGGAATTGTGCGAACGGATCTGGACTGGTGCAGACTGTTTGTGGGCTATGTGTTGTTCACATGCCTACCAGGGGTTATAGAGTGGCTTATGAGGCAACAATAAACCCGAGATTTGAACTTGTTTAAAAGAGAATCTGCTCCTTTTGTGTTCAAATATCGCTGCCAAGCAAGTATATCCCAACCCACTCAGTGACTGGTACGTCACATGATGTTCATGAAAAAAATGGTACCAGTATTATCAGTGTTGTGCGTCAGTGTGCCATCTATGTGTCCTTTTTTACCATCAGTGTATGGTCAATGTGTCTGTTTTTACCATAAGTGTATGGTCCATGTATCTGTTATTACAATCAGAGTATGGTCCATGTGTCTGCTTTTACCATCAGTGTATGGTCCATGTGTCCACTTTTACCATCAGTGTATGGTCCGTGTGTCCGCTTTTACCATCAGTGTGTTGTCAGTGTTTTTTGTGGATTGTTAACAAGATAAATAATTAACAAAGCTTCCCCGATACTTTCCAATGTTACAAGTGTAGAGCACACAGATGCTATCCGTGTGCTGCACATATTTTTTTACACACCCATAGACTTGTATTTGCCCTTGTTATCCGTGCTGCTGGGAAAAAATGGATAGGTCTCACTCTCAATGTGTTGTGCAGAGACACAAAGTGTGTGAAAAACATGGCATGTGAACAGCATCATAGGTTACAATGAGTATGTACTGTATCTCTGACATAACGGGTACAACATTTGTGCAACACTGATGTCTGAATGAGGCCATATAGGCAGATATGATGCTGCGAATTTCAGGTCAAGAGACTAGCGGATGTTCCATGTATCGTGCTCGGAGTGCAAAACCCAGATTATTATTATTATTTATTGTTATAGCGCCATTTATTCCATGGAGCTTTACATGTGAGGAGGGGTATACATAATAAAAACAAGTACAATAATCTTAAACAATGCAAGTCATAACTGGTACAGGAAGAGAGAGGACCCTGCCCGCGAAGGCTCACAATCTACAAGGGATGGGTGAGAATACAGTAGGTGAGGATAGAGCTGGTCATGCAGCAGTTTGGTTGATCGGTGGTTACTGCAGGTTGTAAGCTTGTCGGAAGAGGTGGGTCTTCAGGCTCTTTTTGAAGGTTTCGATGGTAGGCGAGAGTCTGATGTGTTGTGGTAGAGGGTTCCAGAGTAGGGGTGATACGCGAGAGAAGTCTTGTATACGATGGTGGGAAGAGGAGATAAGAGGGGAGTAGAGAAGGAGATCTTGTGAGGATCGGAGGTTGCGTGCAGGTAAGTACCGGGAGACGAGGTCACAGATGTATGGAGGAGACAGGTTGTGGATGGCTTTGTACATCATGGTTAGGCTTTTGTACTGGAGTCTCTGGGCAATGGGGAGCCAGTGAAAGGATTGACAGAGGGGAGAGGCCGTGGAATAGCGGGGGGAAAGGTGGATTAGTCGGGCAGCAGAGTTTAGAATAGATTGGAGGGGTGCGAGAGTGTTAGAGGGGAGGCCACAGAGCAGGAGGTTGCTGTAGTCAAGGCGAGAGATGATGAGGGCATGGACTAGGGTTTTTGCAGATTCTTGGTTGAGGAATGTAAGGATTCATGAAATATTTTTGAGTTGAAGTCGGCAGGAAGTGGAAAGGGCTTAGATATGTGGTTTGAAGGAGAGATCAGCATCAAGGATTATCCCGAGGCAGCAAACTTGTGGGACTGGGGAGAGTGGGCAGCCATGTACTGTAATGGATAGGTTCGTTGGGGGGGTCGCGTGAGATGGGGGAAAGATGATGAATTCTGTTTTGTCCATGTTAAGTTTCAAAAATCTAGCGGAGAAGAAGGATAAAATAGTGGACAGACATTGAGGGATTCTGGTTAGTAGGGAGGTGATATCTGGTCCAGAGATGTAGATCTGTGTGCCATCAGCATAAAGGTGATACTGAAAGCCATGAGATTCTATGAGCTGTCCCAGGCCAAAGGTGTGAATGGAGAAGAGCAGGGGCCCAAGGAGTGAACCTTGTGGGACTCCGACAGATAGGGGGCGAGGTGAGGAGGTGGTGTGTGAGTGGGAGACGCTGAATGTCCAGTCTGTTAGGTATGATGAGATCCAGGATAGGGCCAAGTCTGTGATGCCAAGGGATGAGAGGGTCTGTAATAATAGGGAATGGTCCACTGTGTCAAAGGCAGCCGACAGGTCGAGGAGGAGGAGGACAGAGTAGTGTCGCTTGCTCTTGGCGGTTAAGAGGTCATTGGTGACCTTAGTTAGGGCAGTTTCAGTGGAATGGTGTGACCGGAAGCCAGATTGTAAGCGGTCAAAGAGGGAGCAAGAAGAGAGATGGGAGGACAGTTCAAGGTAGACGTGTTGTTCCAGTAGTTTGGAGGCATAAGGGAGAAGTGATATAGGGTGATAGCTAGATACAGAGGATGGGTCAAGAGAGGGCTTTTTGAGGATAGGTGTGATGGAGGCATGTTTAAAGCTTGAGGGGAAAACACCAGTTGTTAGTGATAGGTTGAAGAGATGGGTTAGGGTTGGGATGAAGACTGTGGTGAGGTTTGGGATGAAGTGGGATGGGAGCGGGTCAAGTGCACAGGTGGTGAGATGCGATTTTGAGAGTAGAGTGGAGAGTTGGGCTTCTGTAATGGTGCAGGAGAAGTTGGTTTTTAAGGTGGAGGGCTGGGAAGTCGGGAGGAAGGGCTCTGGGGGTTGTTGACCAAAACTGTCTCTGATGTTATCAATCTTCTGCTTGAAAAATGAGGCAAAATCTTCAGCTGAGATAAGTGGGGAGGGAGGAGGTGCTGGTGGACGGAGGAGAGAATTGGAGGTGTTGAATAACTGTTTAGGGTTGTGAAACAGGGAGGATATGAGAGATGAGAAGTAGGTTTGTTTAGCTGTGGCGAGTGTGGTCCTGAAAGTAGTGAGGGACTGTTTGAATGCGATGTAGTGCTCGTTGGAGTGGGATCTTTTCCATCTGCGCTCAGCAGCCCTGGAAGCTCGCCTCAGTTCTTTGGTCAGGCTGGTGTGCCAGGGCTGTCTGTTGATTTTGCGAGCTTTGGTATGTGTAAGTGGGGCAGCAGATTCCAAAGCTACAGCTATTGTGGTGTAGAGCGGCAGCGTCATCCGCATTGTATAAGGAACTTATGTCTGTGAGAGGGAGGAGGGATTCAGAGAATGAATGTAGGTCAAGATGTTTATGATTTCTGCGAGGGTGTGAAAGTTTGTGGGGTGGGGATTGTAGACATGGAGTGGAGAGGGAAGAGAATGTGAGAAGGTTGTGGTCAGAGAGAGGAAGAGGTGAGTTAGAGAGGTTAGATAGGGAGCAGAAGTGGGTCCAGTGTGTGACCATCTTTGTGAGTGGCTGCAGAAGACCATTGAGCGAGGCCGAAGGAGGAAGTGAGAGATAGAAGTTTAGTGGCAGCTGAGAGGGAAGTGTCAATGGGGATGTTGAAGTCGCCCATGATGATAGTGGGGATGTCCGCAGAAAGGAAATGAAGTAGCCAGGTGGTGAAGTGGTCAAAGAAGGTGGTGGCTGGCCCTGGGGGGCGGTAAATGACAGCCAGTTGGAGGTTGGAGGGGAGTAGATGCGCATAGAGTGCACCTCAAAGGAAGGGAGGGTAACAGAGGGTGGCAGTGGGATTGGGGTGAAGGAGCAGTTATATGACAGGAGAAAACCAACTCCTCCACCATGCTTGCTGCTGGGGCGAGGTGTGTGAGAAAGGTGGAAGCCACCGTAAGAGAGTGCAGCAAGGGAGGCTGTGTCAGAAGGGGTGAGCCAGGTTTCGGTGATGGCGAGGAATGAAAGTTTGGTAGTAACAAAAATCATGGATGTAGGAAAGCTTGTTGCAGACAGAGCGAGCATTCCATGGAGCTCCTGTTAGTGGGACTGGGGAAGCGGGGACTGGGCGAATGGGTATAAGGTTAGAGAGGTTACGGAAGTTTGTGATAGAGCGTGGATGGGAGGTAGAAATGAGTGTGGAAATGTGGTGAGGAGGACCAGGATTTGGAGAGATATCACCAGCAGTGAGAAGGAGCAGAGAAAGTGTTAGCAGGTGGGAGCAGGAGAGGGCATGAGGGGGCTGTCTGTGTTTTGAGGCAGAGGATTGTATGTTAAGGAACAGTTCTGAGGAGGAGGTGAGATGGATGGGGAGGATTGAAGCAGAGATAAACAGTTCCTTACTTGGTGTAGGGATTAGGGGAGTTAGCATAAAGTGAAGGATTATAGGGGTGAAAGTGAAAACAAACAGAAACATTGTTTTACAGTGATTGGCCAGTTACCTTCCATTCCCTTCAGGTTCAATTCAGGTTTTAATTCTACAGATGTGTAAATCCAGCCTTAATCTCCCAAAATGCATAGCTCCTAAATTCTCAGTTCTACAAGTACATTTGACTTTTGGATTCTGCACACCTTGGCTACAATACAATCGATACATCACATTAGGAAAACAAGTGAACTCTAATAACTGGATCTCTGTTAAAACTGACAATTATGAATGTGGATTTTTTTACAGATTTGTGCTGTTTTTAATTCAGGACATTTACATAAAATGTGTCATTTTAGTCTGTGCCGTGGCAGCAAATTCAAATCAAGCAAAGTCGTTCTGCAGTAACGGCAACATGAATTGTAATTTATTAAAGAGGATTAGTATGACCCCAAGGAACAATCTTCAGATACTGTAAAAAAGAAAATAAATGATGACAGTGTTTTGAATTTTAAATATGAGGAAAGCAGTGACACCTGATCCATGAAATAAGGATTGGGCTTGGAGTGACAGTACTTCCAGATTAAGTCATCAGCACAGTAACATACTGCCACATATATTCCCCACATTAGCATGTATTGTGCTGAGTCTTCACATTTTGCTGACTGACCTATTTTTCATCAGCTTTTGAGTTTGAGTAAGCCTTTGTAGGTTCCTTTATATCATGATGAGATAAAAGACACAGACAGTTCTGCATGTCACACCTAGCTCATACATTGTAAATGTTCTACAGTTCAGAATAATATTAGCTTAGCATTTACAGGCTTCTCTCTATTAAATGTATCTCATTTATTCTGAGGGATTCTCTACAGTGCACACAGCATATATACCACCCAAAATTTAACAAAGATAGAGAATATAGTACTATAAAAAAATCAAACTGTCTAAAAGAAAAACTGTCCTTGTTTCCCATCGCAACCCATTGCATTGCAACTTTTCTTTCTGATAGTCATAGTGAAAAATAAAAGTTGTCAAGTAATTGATAACTATGGGCACCAAAGACAAGTTTAATTTGACATGTTTTTCATAAATCAAGGAAATTAAAGCAGATTTTTCAAAACTATCTAACAGAAAAACTGTGTTGCCCACAGCAACCAATCACATTTAAGATTTTATTTTACAAGAGTAATTTTAAGACCTATCACTTGCTCCAAAATTTGCTTTAAATACCTTGTAAAAATTCTTTCCCTCCCCTAATTCTATAGGTCTTTCCCTTTTTGCTCCATTGCAAACATATTCACATTTGTTTCTTTTGGGGCACAATATGTGAAATTTCTGCTTGCAGACCAACTGGGTGATTCTTCAGAGTCTTATTTGTGGGCATACACTTTTACTCCTCCCACTTAGATGCTTTCAATCATCACTCAGTAGCTGATCGACAACGTTTGGAGGGAAGAGTAAAAGCAAGATTCTGACAAAATACCCAGTTGAACTGCAAGCAGAGATTTCACATGATCTAAAAAGCAATAAATGTGAATAACTCTGCAATGGAGTGACCCAGGACAAAAAGGAAAAAAGCAGCAGAATCTGGGGAGCGCTTGGGATTTTTACAAGGTATTTAACACAATTTTTGAGCAGGTAACAGGTCATCTTTAAGACACATAAGCAACCCTTCTGATTAGTTTCTTTGGGAAACAAAAACAGGGGGGTTAGCTAGTTTTGATAAATTTGTCCCAATATGTAGCAGCAGGCACTTTCACGTGCAGATAACAGAGATAACCAGTGGCAATATACTATACATTGTGAACAGGGTGAAGTGGGATCTATTAATAAATATCAATAAGATAATACCTGTATTAAATAGTAATCTATACCTTATTATTGTATAGCAGCACAAGCAAACCCCCTATTAAAATGTAAATAGCGATTTTGGTGGTAAAATTTGAAAATTTGTAGCAGTGACATATAAATGTTGATTTTAAATTTGTGAAAACATAGTAAGAATATTATAGTTAAAATAATTAAAACAGCGTAAAGCAAACAAGTTAATAAATCACACAAAGTGAGTGGTTTACCAAGCACAATGCACTACATTTCTGGCTAAATTTCGACATAAAAAAATTTCTTACATGCATTGCACCTGATTTAGAGGCAGGGGTATAGCTTAAAATGTGGACTAAAACTGTGCCAAAATTGTGTCAAAAGTTAGTGGAAGTTACTGTTGCAAAGAAAGCCAACTAAGAGGTGAAGTCAACTTAGGCGAGACAGTCTAAATGTGCACCAAATTTATCAAAACCACAATAACCGCCATGATCCATAGTGATAAATTTGGTGTATTGTATGATTGAATAACCTAAATTAACAGTCTGAAAATTAGACAGGATTAGTTAATCTGCTAATATATGTTTCAGAAGACTGTCTCAGAGAGAATATAGACCTTGATTTATCAAATTGTTTATAGCGTTAAACCTCTCCACTAAATTTTTGCAAAACAAGTTGTCCAAAAATGATGTACTTTTTGGTGTTTTTATGCCAAATGTGTGTAGCTGGGGAGGAGGCTGGGCAGTATAGGGCATGGCTATATTTGCTACACTAGAAGTGTTAAGGTACCGTCACATTAAGCGACGCTGCAGCGATAGCGACAGCGATGCCGATCGCTGCAGCGTCGCTGTTTGGTCGCTGGAGAGCTGTCACACAGACCGCTCTCCAGCGACCAACGATGCCGAGGTCCCCGGGTAACCAGGGTAAGCATCGGGTTGCTAAGCGCAGGGCCGCGCTTAGTAACCCGATGTTTACCCTGGTTACCAGCGTAAAAGTTAAAAAAACAAACAGCACATACTCACCAGCGCGTCCCCCAGCCTCTGCTTCCTGACACTGACTGAGCTCCGGCCCTAACAGCACAGCGGTGATGTCACCGCTGTGCTTTCACTTTCAGTTTAGGGCCGGCGCTCAGTCAGTGTCAGGAAGCAGAGGCTGGGGGACGCGCTGGTGAGTATGTGCTGTTTGTTTTTTTAACTTTTACGCTGGTAACCAGGGTAAACATCGGGTTACTAAGCGCGGCCCTGCGCTTAGTAACCCGATGTTTACCCTGGTTACCAGTGTAAAATATCGCTGGTATCCTTGCTTTTGCTGTCAAACACGGCGATACACGGCGACCTAGCGACCAAATAAAGTGCAGACCTTCTAGCAGCGACCAGCAATTTCACAGCGGGATCCAGATCGCTGCTGCGTGTCAAATACAGCGATATCGCTATCCAGGTCGCTGCAACGTCACGGATCGCTGGCGATATCGCCTAGTGTGACGGTACCTTTACTCCAATCCCTGTGTAAAGTTATATTTCTGCAAGGTGCACACCACTGATAAGCTGCACCAAATTGGTATGTGTCTCTTAATGAATTCAGTGCATCTTATTCCTCCAAACCCCTCATTAAGACTTGGGCGTATTATATTATATTAATACTATAAAGAATAAAGTATATAGTGAATATTGTATTATGTAACATATAAAGCCCAATACCTAATCCACACACAAATAATGTAAATGCTCAATGATGCAAAATACACAACCGAGGAAACAAAATGAAGTGAAACAATCAATTTTACATTTGCTTATAAGTTTGAGTAAAGATAGCTATGCACACTAAATGACAGACCCACCAACCATTAAATGTGCATGGTGGCATTCCAACACTTCCAGTAGATATCTCCGTATTAAGATGATGACCATGCATGTGTATAAGGGGGTCGGGAGCAATAGCTGTCAGATAGATAATATATGGCCATCTCAAGACTCCTCGGGTTGTTTTATTAGGACACACTGAAAGTTGTAAATGTTCTATAGGTCAGAATAATATTAGATTACCATTTACAGGCTTCTCACAAATATATAATTAGTTCCAAAGGATTCTTCACAGTTCACGTGGTCAATATTTGTACTTTCTCCATTCATACAAATGACACCACTTAACCAACATTTACTCTATTTATACCCAAATATATTTTATTGATGGTTAGTTGCATAAATTGTGAAGATCTGGAATATATTACGCAATAGAAGCATGTATATGATCAGTGCACAATCTCCTTTCCTTCATGATTAAATAATGGAGTGGAGTTAAAGCAATACGGTGGCACAGCACCAGCATCTCCTGTCCCAGGTGGTTACAGACATGGTGGCATGAGCCAGAATCGTATGGTCCCAATTTCTATTTTTCACATTCAACCCTCCTTAACACTGTGTATGTCCATGGAATTTAGGAGAAGTTTAGACCTTCCTACATCAATCATATTCCACAGAATACAAGCATGGAACGACCAAATCTGCATACAAGCATACATCTCTACTGTTCCAGCTGTCGGTATCAGGAGAGAATATATTTTAGAGGAAAATGTATATTGAAACTTCTAGCAGCAACACTCACTGCTCTGTATTTTTTTTAGTGAAAAGAAACTATAGAGCATTGTAGATGAACACAGACAGTTCCAGACATCTCTTCTGAAATCCCTTCCTAGCTTTCTCAACAATTAGATAGCACACACCAATATTGGTAATATATATCGCCGTCATCTTTGTTAAAAAGATAGGCTCAGAAGTGGCACTCGGCCCCATTTACAGAAGGTAAATAACTCTGAGCTGCAAGATCAGAAAGTCCATCGTGTGTGCCGATTACAGACAAACAGAAGAACAATTTTTCTTATCTTGTAAAAGTCTTTAAATATCACAGTCAGGTTTTGAGTAGCTATACATAACTATGAAGTTATGCAATACAAATAGTTTTTCAAATTGAAAGATCATACTATGACCACCTTTGTTTCTCTAGAAATAATTTGTCACCAATTTCAAATGAAAGATTTATCTCAGTAATGACATTGCATTTCCGCTCGCTGTGCTTGGTCCCATCAATAAAGACAGTGACATGGCACATAAGTATGGCTGTCTCTTCTAGCTGAAAATGAAATCCAGTGCATGAAATTGGCATATGACAATTCTAGATGCAGTTTCTAAAATAAATGTCTTAGATTTCTGCCACAAGTCTTAGTTTTGTGTCATTAAATATAAAATGAATTTTAATTACTGTGCTCACATATAATAATCATCATTAAGCATCAGCGATAAAGATCATGAGGACCATAGTCTACAATACACAGGAGGGTAACAAGTCAAATATACACTAACTAATTGAATCAACTCTTTAACTTTGAAAAGCTTTGGACAACCACATAATGATCATGCTTTTCAATAGTTCTGCAAGTACAAATTAAAATTGGGTATGAGCTAGTGAACTATAAAATTACACTAGAAGCATATTTGTCTGCAGATTCTTATCTTGCTACTTAGTATGTAGCTTATAAGGAAGAGAATTGAATATTACACCATTTTGTTATGGTCTCTAAACGTTGTGCAGGTCCACTTTCTGGATATGATGCATGAATTGTAAAGATATGATTTGTACTTGGCATTTCTTGGGCATGTGGATCATGCAATTACAGTTATTAAGCTTTGAAAATATAGTTTTTTGACAACTGAAAAGCTATGATTGTGAATTGTATGATCTGCTTGTTTTATACAGAAGATTAGATTACATCTGATTTAAACAATATATTTGGCCTAATTGTCTGGCCAGTAGTCATGAGGTGTTATCCAAGCATACTCGTATCCTAACCGAGTGCCTTCGGCGTGCTCGAAAAATATGCTTGAGTTCTCGCGGGTGCATGTCTCGCAGCTGTTCGACAGCCACAACACATGCAGGGATTGCCTAATAAGCAGGACGTGCAGCATCGGTGACTGGAGCATATTTTTTGGAGCACGCCGAAAACACTCGATCAGGACATGAGTGTGCTCGGATAACACCTTATCCGAGCACGGTCGCTCATTACTACTGCCCAGTTATCTTTACAAGAATTCATAAATATTCACCACTTTGTCTTAAACGTTATGAACAATGATGATATTGCCAATTGCACCATTATGGTATTTACACTGTGTTCCAAATTATTATGCAAATTGGATTTAAGTGTCATAAAGATTTAATTGTTTTGTTTTTCAAATAAACTCGTGGATGGTATTGTGTCTCAGGGCTCAATGGATCACTGAAATCAATCTTAAACACATGTGATAATTGGTTTTCCAGGTGATTCTAATTAAAGGAAAACTACTTAAAAATGATGTTCCACATTATTAAGCAGGTCACAGTTTTCAAGTAACATGGGAAAGAAAAAGGATCTCTCTGCTGCTGAAAAGCATCAAATAGTGCAATGCCTTGGTGAAGGGATGAAAACATTAGAAATTTTCCAAAAACATAAGCGTGATCGTCGTACTGTTAAGAGATTTGTGGCTGTATCTGAGCACAAATGTGTTTGTGCTGATAAAGGCATAATGAGGAAGATTTCTGCCAGGCAAGTTCATCGGATTAAGAGAGCAGCTGCTAAAAAGCCATTACAAAGCAGCAAACAAATATTTGAAGCTGCTGGTGCCTCTGGAGTCCCTCGAACCTCAAGGTGTAGGCTCCTTCAAAGGCTTGCTGTGGTGCATAAACCTACTATTCGGCCACCCTTAAACAGTGTTCACAAGCAGAAATGGTTGTATTGGGCCCACACATACATGAAGACTTATTTCCAAACAGTCTTGTTTACTGATAAGTGTTGAGCAACCCTGGATGGTCCAGATGGATGGAGTAGTGGATGGTTGGTGGATGGCCACCATGTCCCAACAAGGCTGCAACGTCAACGAGGAGGTGGAGGAGTCATGTTTTGGGCCAGAATCATGGGAAACAGCTGGTAAGGCCCTTTAAGGTTCCTGAAGGTGTGAAAATGACCTCTGCAAAGTATATAGAGTTTCTGACTGACAACTTTCTTCTATGGTCTAAAAAGCAGAAACGTGCCTTCAGGAGCAAAATCATCTTCATGCTGACAATGCCCCATCTCATGCTGCAAAGAATACCTCTGAGTCATTGGCTGCTATGGGCATAAAAGGAGATAAACTCATGGTGTGGCCACCATCTTCCCCTGACCTCAACCCTATAGAGAACCTTTAGAGGATCATCAAGCAAAAGATCTATGAGTGTGGGAGGCAGTTCACATCCAAACAGCAGCTCTGGGAGGCTATTCCAACTTCATGCAAAGAAATACAAGCAGAAACTCTCCAAAAACTCACAAGTTCAATGGATGCAAGAATTGTGAAGGTGACATCAAAGAAGGGTCCTATGTTAACATGTAACTTGGCCTGTTGGGATGTTTTGGCGTTAAATAGCTTTTTTGTTCAGTGAATGTGACCTCCTAATGCTGCAAATTCCACAAATGAGCATTTTCAGTTCTTTAAAACATATCAAATGTTTAGAAATTCTACTGTGCATAATAATTTGGAACAGTGCATTTTGAGTTTTTATTCATTTTGGAGATTATACTGTTATCATTGGGAGGTTTCTTCAATAAAATTTGATGTATAATCTAACAGGTGATGACTTTTATTAGACTGACTGTCATTTGCACCAACCATTTAGGAAAATCTGATAAAAATGTAATTTGCATAATGTGGCGCCCCTAGGGGTATTTGCCACAAAAATAGTTATTGACACTAAATACAAATACTAAAATAGCAAGACTGCACTACCATCTCCGGCCAGAAGGGGGAGCTCCAGAGACTTCCCTTGATCTATTCTGGTCTGGGAAAAGGACTGGCAGTTGGGTTGAGGAGCTGAAAGTGAGAGGTCGTATAACTGAACTCCTAACAGCCCTATGACGGATTATAGGCCTGTAATACCCATAGTAGGAAAAGAGGAGTAGAAAAAAAGGACATTGTGAGAACCGGGTAGCAATAATCACTACCCATAATAGGCGCAGAGACGGATACCGGATCCGTGGCTATATTCATTATATATAATACAGCAACCGGAAGGACGTGAGGTGATATCAGATTCACCAGGGTAAGACGCAGCAACAGACACAGAGTCCAGCGGTACTCCCAGAGGGGGTAAGCCGACAAAAAAGACTCGGGTTGTCCGTCGAACCAGAGCACAGAAGAGACAGATTGGGCCGGCAGCCAGTTCACAAACAGCAGCAGGGCCATACAGAAACTGCGCATAATAAGAGGTGGAAATCCTGACAGGGTCACAGTAATTTCAGAGTTCTTATACAGACTCCGGTGACAGTGTTGGTCACTAGGGTTGAGCGACTTTTATTTTTATAGGATCGGGTCGGGTTTCACGAAACCCGACTTTCTCAAAAGTCGGGTCGAGTGAAATCAGCCGATCCTATAAAAAAGTCGGGGTCGGGGTCGGCCGAAACGCGAAACCCAATGCAGTGCAATGGGATACTATGGTTCCCAGGGTCTGAAGGAGAGGAAACTCTCCTTCAGGCCCTGGGATCCATATTTACGTGTAAAATAAAGAATTAAAATAAAAAAAATTGATATACTCACCCTCTGACGCACCCTGGTAGTAACCGGCATCTTCCGTTCCTAAAAATGGCGCTTGAAAGACCTTTCGAATGCTTCACGGCTTGTGATTGGTCGCGGCGGCCCACGTGACCGCTGAGCGACCAATCACAAGCCGGTGACGTAATTCTCAGGTCCTGTTCTGGTTCTCAGGTACATGAGAATTACGTCACGGCTTGTGATTGGTCGCTGAGCGGTCACGTGGGCCGCCGCGACCAATCACAAAGCCGTGACGTCATCGGAAGGTCCTTCACACGTTCATTCTTAAGAAGGAAGGCTGCCGGAAAGAAGCCGAGGGTGAGTATATTCCTATTAGGTATATACTCACCCTCGTACGCGCCCTGCTTCTTTCCGGCAGCCTTCCTTCTTAAGAATGAACGCGTGAAGGACCTTCCGATGACGTCACGGCTTTGTGATTGGTCGCGGCGGCCCACATGACCGCTCAGCGACCAATCACAAGCCGTGACGTAATTCTCATGTACCTGAGAACCAGAACAGGACCTGAGAATTACGTCACCGGCTTGTGATTGGTCGCTCAGCGGTCACGTGGGCCGCCGCGACCAATCACAAGCCGTGAAGCATTCGAAAGGTCTTTCAAGCGCCATTTTTAGGAACGGAAGATGCCGGTTACCAGCGGCGATGTCCAGGCTGCGTCGGAGAGGTGAGCATATCAATATTTTTTATTTTAATTCTTTATTTTACACTTAAATGTGGATTCTGATACCGATTTCCGATATTGCAAACATATCGGAACTCGGTATCGGAATCCCGATACCAGATTCAGAAGATCGCCGACCTCATGGCCGACCCCACACAGGGGTCGGGTCGGGTTTCATGAAACCCGACTTTGCCAAAAGTCGGCGACTTCTGAAAATGGTCGATCCGTTTCGCTCAACCCTATTGGTCACAAATCCCTTTTTGTTGAAGTAAACTGGTTAAACGTTTCAGCGCCTCAGTCTTTCATTTGGACAATAGCCATCAATCCAGGATCGGGGTCATCACAGCTGAGAGGACCTGCTGCTGATCAAGTAAGTGTCTGTTCCTTCATGATATCCCTTATACTGTGCATCGCCTGAGGCCACAGCACCTGGTCAAGCCACTAGTGACATCCCCCTCAAGAGACGGACCTCATTGATCTGGTGCTGGGTACCTCGGTCTCCCGGGCGTCACAACAATAATTTGGAACATAGTGTATTCCAATTAGCTCATGTTAAGACTTTATGCATGTGTAGTCAATATTAATCTATTAATAAGTTAATCAAGCTAAGAAAAACATAAATTTTTACTTTTAGAAAACACATCTTTCTTGCTATGTCAAATCTATAAAGATATATTCTTGAAATGTGCCCATAGGAAAGTCTAAATCATCCATAGTATGTAAGCATTCATGCTATGAGGTACTGTAAGGGTGTACTGTGGCATATAAAAGTATGGGAACACCTGGTCAAAATTACTGTTATTTTGAACAGTTAAGCAAGTTGAAGATTAAATTACTGTATATTCAAGTATAAGCCGACCTGAGTATAAGCCGAGGCACCTAATTTTGCCACGGAAAAATGGGTAACCTTACTGACTTGAGTATAAGCCGGATATGCATTGTCCCTTCATCCCTGTCCTGATATGTGTGGCTCCCCCCGTCCTGTCCTGGTATGTGGCTCCCCCATCCTGTCCTGGTATGTGGCTCCCCATCCTGTCCTGCTATGTGTGGCTTCCCCCATTCTGTCCTGCTATGTGTGGCTCCCCCCCATCCTGTCCTGGTATGTGTGGCTCCCTCGTCCTGTCCTGGTATGTGTGGCTCCCTCTTCCTGTCCTGCTATGTGTGGCTCCCCCAATCCTGTCCTGCTATGTGTGGCTCCCCCGTTGTATGCATGGCTCCCCCAGTCCCGTTGTTGTATGCATGGCTCACCCTTCCCCGTCCTACTCACTCTCCTCGTGCCATCGCTTCATCTCCATGGCCCGGCGCTGCAGCTCTCCTGTGCTGAGCAGTCACGTAGTACCGCTCATGGTACCAGTAATGAATATGCGCTCCATGACTATGGGAGTGGAGACACATGCATATTCATTACCTTAATGAGCGGTACCACAGCGCAGGAAGAGCAGCCGGCGCCGGGACGGAGATCAAGTGACAGCGCAAGGAGGGTGAGTATGATGTCTTCTGGAAGCCAGCAGATGCAGCTGTCCTGCCGCTGCTCCGCCGCTCCCCCTCCCCCACCAGATTTCTGGACAATGACTCATGCATAAGATGAGGGGGGCGTTTTTAGCACAAAAAAATGTGCTGAAAATCTCAGCTTATACACAAGTATATACGGTATCTATAAAATGGCTAAAGTTAAAAATAACACATTTCCTTTGTATTTTAGGCAAAAAATAAACATTGTAATTTTTTACATTTTAAAAATAACAAAAATAAAAATGGGCTGATGCAAAAGTTTGGGCACTCTTGGAGATTTGCGTGCTCAGATAACTTTGACAAAGGATCCAAACCTTAATAAGCCTGTTTGGATTATGGCTTGTTCACTATCATTGTTAGAAAAGGCCAGGTGATGCAAATTTCACAGCTTTATAAAAACCCAGCCTCCTCTAATCTTGTGCTAAAAAAACGCAGCCATGGGTTCTGCTAACCAGCTGCCTAACACTCAGAAAATGAAAATGGTGGAGACCCACAAAGCAGGAGAAGGGTATGAGAAGAAAGCAAAGCGTTTTTAAGTTGCCCTTTCCTCAGTTCAAAATGTAATGTAGTTAACAGGAACAATGGAGGTCAAGATCAGGTCCATCTTATCTCTTCTTTCCTGTCGGGTCCTGCTGTGATTTTACACTACATGGCTGTTGAATTACCAGCTTTTCTTCCATCTATCTATGTAATATATATACATATATACACTACCGTTCAAAAGTTTAGGGTCACCCAGACAGTTTTGTGTTTTCCATGAAAACTCATACTTTTATTAATCAAATGAGTTGCCAAATGAATTGAAAATCTAGTCCAGACATTGACAAGGTTAGAAAAAAAGATTTTATTTGAAATCAAATTTTCTCCTTTAAACTTTGCTTTTGACAAAGAATTCTCCCTTTGCAGCAATTACAGCATTGCAGACATTTGGCATTCTAGCAGTTAATTTGCTGAGGTAATCTGGAGAAATTTCACCCCATGCATCCAGAAGCCCCTCCCACAAGTTGGTTTGGGTTGATGAGCACTTTTTGTGTACCATACGGTCAAGCTGCTCCCACAACAGCTCAATGGGGTTGAGATCTGGTGACTGCGCTGGCCACTCCATTACAGATAGAATACCAGCTGCCTGCTTCTTCCCTAAATAGTGCTTAATTTGGAGGTGTGCTTTGGGTTATTGTCCTGTTGTAGGTTGAAATTGACTCCAGTCAAGCGCTGTCTACAGGGTATGACAAGGAGTTGCAAAATGGAGTGATAGCCTTCCTTATTCAAAATCCCTTTTACCTTATACAAATCTCCCACTTTACCAGCACCAAAGCAACCCCAGACCATCATATTACCTCCACCATGCTTGACAGATGGCATCAAGCACTCTTCCAGCATCTTTTCTGTTGTTCTGCGTCTCATAAATGTTCTTCTGTGTGATCCAAACACCTCAAACTTGGATTCGTCTGTCCATAACACTTTTTTCCAATCTTCCTCTGTCCAATGTCTGTGTTGTTTTGTCCATATTAATCTTTTCCTTTTATTAGCCACTCTCAGATATGGCTTTTTCTTTGCCACTCTGCCCTGAAGGCCAGCATACCGGAGTTGCCTCTTCACTGTAGATGTTGACACTGGCGTTTTGTGTGTACTATTTAATGAAGCTGCCTGTGAGGCGTCGATTTCTCAAACTACAGACTCTAATGTACTTGTCTTGTTGCTCACTTGTGCAGCGGGGCCTTCCATTTCTCTTTCTTCTCTGGCTAGAGCCTGTTTGTGCTCTCCTCTGAAGGGAGTAGTATACACTGTTTTAGGAAATCTTCAGTTTCTTGGCAACTTCTCTCTTAGAATAGCCTTAATTTCTAAGAACAAGAATAGACTGTCGAATTCCACATGAAAGTTCTTTTTTCTGGCCATTTTGAGAGTTTAATGGAACCAACAAATGTAATGATCCAGATTCTCAACTAGCTCAAAGGAAGGTCAGGTTTATAGGTTCTCTAATCAGCCAAACTGTTTTCAGCTGTGCTAACATACTTGCACAAGGGTTTTCAAGGGTATTCTAACCATCTATTAGCCTTCTTACACAGTTAGCAAACACAAAGTACCATAAGAACACTGGAGTGATGGTTGTTGGAAATGGGCCTCTATACACCTATGAAGATATTGCATTACAAACCAGACGTTTGCAGCTAGAATAGTCATTTACCACATTAACAATGTATAGAGTGTATTTCTGAATCATTTAATGTTAGCTTCATTGGAAAAAACTGAGCTTTTCTTTCAAAAATAAGGAAATTTCTAAGTGACCCTAAACTTTTGAAAGGTAGTGTATGTGTGTGGGTCATTGACATCTATATATCTATGTATTCTATGTGTATATATCTATTCTATTCTAACCCGTTCATGATGTGATTTTGCTGTGCACGGCTGCTGAATTGCCGGCTTTTCTTCTATCTATCTATCTATCTATCTATCTATCTATCTATCTATCTATCTATCTATATATATAATTGTCTAAGGGTTTAATTGTCTGTCTGTCCTGGAAATCCCGCGTCACTGATTGGTCGAGGCCACCAGGCCTCAACCAATCAGCGACGGGCACAGTCTGCCGCAAATTCTGGAATCATCATTGTGTTATACTGTGTGCGTGGGCTGTTATATACTACATGAGCTGTGTTATATGCTACGTGGGCTGTTATAAACTACATGGCTGTGTTATATGCTATGTGGGCTGTTGTACACTCCGTGGGCTGTGCTATATACTCCGTGGGCTGTGCTATTTACTACGTGGGCTGTTATATACTATGTGGCTGTGCTATATACTACGTGGCCGGCCGCGAACAATCAGAAACAGGCGCAGTCTGGCCGTGAATGGGCGCGGGATTTCAACCACGCTTCGCTAATTGGTCGCGGTTGGCCGAATCCTGTGTATTCAATGTATTATTCTAAAATCTTCATAAATAAGCTACATACATATTCTAGAATACCTGATGCATTAGAATCGGGCTACCGTTCTAGTGTAATATAAATATCTAATATAATAATCGCCAGTTGGGACTTCCGGCCACTGTCCCCGAATCCCATAAGGCACATGTGTCCCGCAAGGCCACGAACTGTGCCTGCGCAAGCGACATTCACGTCACCGCTATTCCCGCACATGTGCAGTAACAGTCACAACTGCGCGCTCTACCCGCACATGCGTGGTAATGACGCGGCTGTTACTGCTTCTGCATGGGGAATAGCGGTGACATCTATTAACTGCAATCCCTATGCTATAGCATCGGGCCTATTTCTAGTATATATATATGTGTGTGTCACTGACATCTATATATCTATGTATTCTATGTGATTATATCTATTCTATCTATTCTATTCTAATGCAGAAAAAAAAGCAGAAAAAATGCCCAGTGTGAACATACCCTTAAGTAATTTGTGCCAAAATTTCTGTTCCATTTCTACAAAACTTGACAGGAAAAATGCAGCGGCACAGACATGTTTTTTTGTTGTATTTTTACTTGTGTTTTTTGGTGCATATTTTTCCCCACTCATTAGTATGGGTGAAATCTGTAGCAAAAATACTGAAAGAAATGACATGCTGCAGATTTAAATTTGCACCAAATCTGCAAGTCACAAATAAGCATCATGTGCATGAGACTTTAGGATTCTCATTCATTTTGCTAGAGTCAGGAAACCCTTCAAGTTTTGTGACAAATCTGCATTGAAAAAACGCAGCAAAAATGCAATGTGTGCACACAGCCTAAATCAAGTGTTGTTAAAATGAACAATATAACAAGTCTGACTAGTTATATTCTATCATCAAAAACTGCACCAAGCCAGAATTCAGATGAAAATTCAGTAACTTTCATTATAAATGTAGTGCATCAATAAGAACTCCAGTATATAAGCGGCTGAAGAATATGAGAACAGGTTTTACTAGATTAGGAGACTGGGAATTCATTATTCCTACTGTCATTCTGAAAAGATGTGTAATATAAAGTAAGTCTTAGACTTCCTTGTTTGCACATACAGTTGTATCTATGTCTGTTTTATTATTATGTTTAAACTATCTGATAATAACAAAATGCGAAGTGAATGAACAAAATAAAAATCTCATTAGTGTGACCATCCTTTGACTTCAAAACAGCATCAAACTTCAATTCTCCTAGGTACACTTGCTCAAAGTTTTTGAAAGAACTTGGCAAGGAGGTTCCAAACAACTTGGAGAATTAACCACAGATCTTCTATGGGTGTAGGTTTGCGCCAATCCTTCTGTCTCTTCACGTAATCCCAAATTGATTCATTGATGTTGAGATAAGGTCACTAGGATGGTCATATCATCACTTCCAGGACTCCTTGTTCTTCTTTATCTTAAAGATGGTTCTTTAGGCCAAATGAGTTTGTTGTACTATTGCTAAATAAATTCAGAGCCAATAAGATACCTTCCTGATGATATTTTATTATGGAAAATTAATTTCCTTTATCTCAGTATTGAGAATACCGTTAATCTTGCCCAAATTCTCAACTCTATTTGCAGAAGTGCAAGAAACAAATGGTTTTCCCCAGTAGATCTGTGCTTAGTTTTGTGTTTGGAACAACCTCCCTGCTGAGTTCCTTCAAAAACTGTGAGCAAGTGTACCTAGAAGAAATGATGTTTTGGTGTTGTTTTGAAGTCAAAGGGTAGTCACATGAAATATTGCGTCTTATAGTCCGGATGTACCTGCTCTAGCTGCGGATGGGGAGGTGGGGTAGCCGGAGTGGCGGAGCAGCGGGTCACAGGAGGCAGGAGTCGTCAGCTGTGGCTAACTCCTGTGCCCGCTGCTAAAGAGAAATGAATATTCACTGCTTCCACTCCCATGGGAGTGGAAGCAGTGAATATTAATTTCTCTTTAATAGCGGACACACTGTTAGCCTCAGCAGCTGGCTTCCTGCAGCTGCCAGGCATTCACATTTGACCATTACCCCTTCCCGACATGTGACGGAATAGTACGTCACATGTCGGGACCCCCGCTTTGATGTGCGCTCCGGCAGTGAGCGCACATCAAAGTCGCGACATGTCAGCTGTTTTTTACAGCTGACATGTGCGCGCAATAGCGGCGGGTGAAATCGCGATCACCCGCCGCTATTAACTAGTTAAATGCCGCTGTCAAACGCAGACAGCGGCATTTAACTACCGCATCCGGCCGTGCGGCCGGATATGAGCGCATCGCCGACCCCCGTCACATGATCGGGGGTCGGCGATGCTCCTCCATTGTAACCATAGAGGTCCTTGAGACCTCTATGGTTACTGATTGCCGGTGGCTGTGAGCGCCACCCTGTGGTCGGCGCTCACAGCACACCTGCATTTTAGCTACATAACAGCGATCTGATGATCGCTGTTATGTAGCAGAGCCGATCGGGCTGTGCCTGCTTCTAGCCTCCCATGGAGGCTATAGAAGCATGGCAAAAGTAAAAAAAAAAAGTTTTTAAAAATGTGAAAAAAATAAAAAAAATATAAAAGTTTAAATCACCCCCCTTTCGCCCCAATCAAAATAAATCAATAAAAAAAAAACCCAACCTACACATATTTGGTATCGCCGCGTTCAGAATCGCCCGATCTATCAATAAAAAAAAAGCATTAACCTGATCGCTAAATGGCGTAATGAGAAAAAAATTTGAAACGCCAGATTTACGTTTTTTTGGTCGCCACGACATTGCATTAAAATGCAATAACGGGCGATCAAAAGAACGTATCTACACCAAAATGCTATCATTAAAAACGCCAGCTCGGCACGCAAAAAATAAGCCCTCACCTGACCCCAGATCACGAAAAATAGAGACGCTACGAGTATCGGAAAATGGCGCAATTTTGTTTTGTTTTGTTTTTTGCAAAGTTTGGAATTTTTTTTCACCACTTAGGTGAAAAATAACCTAGTCATGTTAGGTGTCTATGAACTCGTAGTGACCTGGAGAATCATAATGGCAGGTCAGTTTTAGCATTTAGTGAACCTAGCAAAATAGGCAAGCAAAAAACAAGTGTGGGATTGCACTTTTTTTGCAATTTCACTGCACTTGGAATTTTTTTCCCGTTTTTTAGTACATGACATGCTAAAACCAATGATGTCGTTCAAAAGTACAACTCGTCCCGCAAAAAATAAGCCCTCACATGGCCAAATTGACGGAAAAATAAAAAAGTTATGGCTCTGGGAAGGAGGGGAGCGAAAAACGAAAACGGAAAAACGGAAAAAGCTCCGGGGGTGAAGGGGTTAAAGGAATGAATATTCATTGCTCTCCACTCCCATAGGCATGGAATACATTGGATACTCATTCCCTTTAGTAGTGGGCACACGTAAATGCCCTGCAGCTGCTGGAAGCTGACGGTTATGCCCAAAACTGTGTCTACTATTAAAGAGCAATGAATTTTCACTGCTCTCCACGCACATAGTCCCAGCATGAGGAGCAGTGAGTATTCCAGCAGCTGTCCTTCTGCTTGTAAGCAGCGCATGACGTCACTACCATGTGCAGATTACAAGCATAAATCAGATGCTGGCATCGGAACAGGAAGTTGCAAGCGCAGGGAAGATAAGTATAATGATTTATAGTTTTTTTTCATGCTGATGGGGTCATGCATACCAGGATGGGGATGGAGGTCAATCATACCAGGATAAGGATGGGGCCATGCATATCAGGACAGAGATGCGGGCCCTACATACCAGTATAGGGATGAGGGGGCCATGCTTATCAGGCTAGGGATGAGGAGGCCATGCATACCAGGATAGGGATGAGGAGGCCATACATATCAGGATTGGGATGAGGTGACCATATATACCAGGATAGGGGGATATTAGTACAGAATTTACTTCTATATTTCCTAATTGTCTCCTCTAAAACTTAGGTGCGTCTTATAGTCCGAATAATATGGTAACACTTGCATTTTTTTAAAGCATTCTTATTTATTAGCATTTTTCCTACATCTGCCTAAAACATTTGCATAATAAATATACCAAGTGAATGGGGTCAACTAGGAGCCCCATTGTTCAGAGAAAATATTAAAGGAAATAGAATGCTTTAGCAGCTTAATTTTCAGGTTATGAATGATATTTAGAAGATGGAAAAACTCCACTCACGACTGTATCTTATTGCTAGAGAAAAAGCTGTACCGATCAAACGTTTAGACACATCTGTTCATGAAATGGATTTCCTTGCTCTTACTGGAATGTGTACATTGTAGGTTCAGACTGAAGGCACATGAATACATATGGAAGCAAAAAGTAAACAAAAATGTGTTGAACAAGCCGGAATGAGTATTAAACCATAGATACCATTTTCTCAAGCAGTTATATCAGGTTAGCACATGAAACAGCTTCCATTTAAGAACGTTCATTTGTGGACTCACTGACCTTAAGAAAGTGTTTATGACCATCAGGTATTTTTACAGAGGCAGTGTTGATACACAGCTCAATACCACTATGAGCCCTATTCCCCAACTGTTCTAAGTAAGAACAAGGCAAGAACCACTCAACTAGGTGGAGAAATAACAATCCATCATTGCTTTAAGACATAAAGGTCAGTCAATCCAGAAAATTGCTACAACCAAGAATATATCCTCAAGTGCAGTCATGAAAACTATTAATCGCTATGCTAAAACTGACAATTATGAAGATCCTTCAAAGAAAGGATGACCATAAATTATATCTGCTGCAGAGTTCAACAGAATTACTAAGCTCATAAAACAGAAATTGACAGTACATAAAATAACAGCCCTAATAAATGATACACAGATAACAAGTAGCAGACACATTTTAACATCAACTGTTCAGAGTAGACTGTGAGAAGCATGCCTTTATGCCTTTATGCTTGAATTGCTGCATTGAAGCTACTACTGAGGACGGCAAACAAGAAGAGCCTTGCTGAGCTAGACAACAGGAGGACTTTACATTAGATCAGTGGAAATCTGTACTGCAGTCTGAAGAGTCAGAATTTGAGATTTCGTGCCATGTCTTTATGAGACACAGAAATGATGATTGCTTCCAAACTAAAAGGCATACTTACCCAACATGACCACCGCATCATTGTGCAATGATGTGCTATGCCTTCCCATCTGGATTGCACTTAGTGCAACCATCATTTCTGTTGCAACAGGACAATGACCCAAAATACACCTGCAGGCTAGCTAAGGGCTACATGACCAAGAGGAAAATGGATGGAGTGCTTTGGCAGTGGTCATGGCCTCCACAATCATGTGACCGTAACTCAAGAGAGATGGTGTAGGATGGGTTGGACTGCAAAAGTGAAGTCAAAACACCAAACAAGTGCTGAGCACCTCTGGGAAATTCTTAAAGACTATTCGAAATCCAATCCAGCTGATTACCTGATAGAGCTGCTTGAGAGAATGCCAAGGATGTATAAAGTTGTCATCAGAGAAAAGTGGGGTACGTTGAGAAATCTAAGATTCAACACATATTCTGGTTGCTTTCACATGTGTTCCTTTACTTACTGCTTCTATATGTGTACCTTCATTGATTTACTACCTTTCATCTGAATCTACCATGTGCATATTCCAATAAGAACAAGGAAAACCATTGCATGAAAAGGTGTTTGACTGGTACTGTACATCAAGACAGTTGTGGTTTAAGGTTAAAAGTAGAACAGGCCAATATTTTTCTGGTAAGAATATGCTAAGCCCAACCTGATCTATTGTAATACTTTCCATGACAGATCCCATATAGGTGATTGGCATATATTAGTAAATTTGGCCTTATTCACAGAGGTGATACCAAGCCTCTTTCTCTACTGTTCACTTAAGGGCTCATACTCACTTGCAAGCAACTCGGACGAGTCTCGCATGTTAAAACCTAGCGCTGCAGCCGGCACCCAGATTGGAGCGTGCGGCCGCATAGGAATACATGCAGCCACATGCTCCACTCCTCTGTGCCGGGTGCAGTGCCGGGTATTGCCGTGTGAGACTCATCTGAGTTGCTCGCAAGTGAGTATGAGCCCTAATAGTCACCCACATATAGTTGCCAATCGCTAATTTTATGTTTGCTTCTCTCCTTATACTGCCCCCACTTTTCATATTTGTCATATACAGGACCCTCCAATGGTACCATTTACCTTTACCATGTATTATTCTATGTTAGTATGGGAATTAACATAATTATTCAATGTAAGAAAGTATTGGTTTCCCAATCTATTGTGATATGTTTACTACATGGAACTGTACATATGGCATAAAGCGATTGTTTTATCTTTATCTATGAGCCACCACTTCTCAGCCTTCTGCCGTACTGCATGATTGACAGTTAGGACCAGTGGCATGGTTGTGGTGCTGTCCCAAACTGTGTACTCCCTTATGCTGCAAACAGACAGAGCTTTGCCTTTGTAGCATCATAGTCGAGCAGCGATAACTAACCTTTTTGGACTAGCAGCTAACAGTAAATTTCAGCAATTCTGGCCAGCTATTCAGACCCTTTTCTCAGACACTCATATTTAAGTCACATGCTGTCCATTTCCTTGTGATCCTCCTTGAGATGGTTCTACACCTTCATTGGAGTCCAGCTGTGTTTAATTAAACTGATAGGACTTGGTTTGAAAAGGCACACACCTATCTATATAAGACCTCACAGCTCATATTCCATGTCAGACCAAATGAGAATATGAGGTCAAAAGAACCAGCCAAGGAGCTCAGATACAGAATTGTGGCAAGGCACAGATCTGGCCAAGGTTACAAAAGAATTTCTGCAGTATGCAAGGTTCCTAAGAGCACAGTGGCCTCCATAATCCTGAATTGGAAGAAGTTTGGGACCACCAGATATTTTCCTAGGCCTGGCCATCCAGCCAAACTGAGTAATTGTGGGAGAAGAGCCTTGGTGAGAGAGGTAAAGAAGAGCCCCAAGATCACTGTGGCTGAGCTCCAGAGATGCAGTAGGGAGATGGGAGAAAGTTCCGCAAAGTCAACTATCACTGCAGCCCTCGACCAGTTGGGCTTTTATGGCAAAGTGCCCCAATGGAAGCCTCTCCTCAGTGCAAGACATATTTAAGCCTGCATAGAGTTTGCTAAAAAACACATGAAGGACTCCCAGACTATGAGAAATAAGAATCTCTGGTCTGATGAGATGAAGATAGATCTTTTTGGTGATAATCCTAAATGGTATGTGTGGAGAAAACCAGGCACTGCTGGTGGTGGCAGCTTCATGCTTTGGGGGTGTTTTTCAGCTGCAGGGACAGGACAACTGGTTGCCATTGAAGAAAGCATGAATGTGGCCAAGTACAGAGATATCCTGGATGAAAACCTCTTCCAGAATTCTCTGGACCTCAGACTTGGCTGAAGGTTCATCTTCTAACAAGACAATGACCCTAAGCACACAGCTAAAATAACTATGGAGTGGCTTCAGAACAACTCTGTGACCATTCTTGACTGGCTCAGCCAGAGCCCTGACCTAAACCCAATTGAGCATCTCTGGAGAGACCTGAAAATGGCTGTCCACCAATGTTCACATCCAGCCTGATGGAACTGGAGAGGATCTGCAAGGAAGAATGGTAGAGGATCCTCAAATCCAGGTGTAAAAAACTTGTTGCATCATTCCCAAGAAGACTCATGGCTGTACGAGCTCAAAAGGGCATTTCTACTCAATATTGAGCAAAGGGTCTGAATACTTATGACCAAGTGATATTTCAGTTTTTCTTTTTGAATAAATTTGTAAAATTGTCTAAATTTCTCTTTTTTTTCAGGCAAGATGGGGTGCAGAGTGTATATTAATGTGAAAAAAATTAACTTTTTTGAATTTACCAAATGGCTGCAATGAAACAAAGAGTTAAAAATGTAAGGGGGTCTGAATACTTTCCGTACCAACTATATATTCTCGGACTTCTTAGCATGCATTTCTAATGGCATTACCCAATGGCTTGCATGTCCAAACTGAGAGCCACCTCTTGGCATGGCTGTTTGCAATTTAACATACATGAGTGAGAAGGATCAGAGATCTTCGTCCACTTTCTGTCATCCAGCTCAGTATCTCAGCTGCTTGATAACATTTGACAACAAGCAATGGAGATCAAATTAAACAAAAGAAAGACACATAGGGGCCGGCACTTTGAAGTGATTTTTTTCAGGCTGAAAACATCCCTTGTGTATAAATTAAGCACTTTGCAGTTGTATTAGGCATTTCACTGGCCATCAGATGAGTCTGAGCTTACTGAAGACCGTGGCCACTAACTTTTACTAACATGCAGTGTGGTGAATGATGGAACCATAAGACAGAATTTATAAAATGCCTACAAATACGGATATCTGTAAATCCAAATATGTATATAAGGACTATAATTCATATGTTAGATAGAGATCTGGGATATGTTAGGCAGATTTGGCCTTGACAACTTTATGAAATCTACTTAAATTGATAAGTAAAAAGAGAAACCTGTGGCAATGACCTTGACCCTAGTTATTCCAAGATAACTGTGTAATGACGCCTAAAGCACAAAAGCCTATTGTCTACATTTCATCTGCAAAATGTGACAATCAGATGGAGTTATATGTTACATTTATCCCCTGCTGCCTCTTCATATATTGTGTATAACCAGCACATTACGCATAAATACATGAAGTCTTTGCATCTCCGAGGAGTTTGTTGTTGCATAATTGAGATGTATGTCGACTTTTTCGCTTATTGCCAAGGCCATATATTCAATGTGTCTGGTACCTAGCAACAGTACGAGTGTTATAACTTCATCGGCATGCGCTGTTACGTTCTGAATGATGACTTTTGAAACTTTTGTTGTGATGATTACAGCCACAAATATATCTGGACAGTAACACTGTCACTCTATAAGCTGTTATATGACATTTATATATTTATTGGATAATTGACTTTAATTATTTTTTGTGCACATTTGACTATAAAAATGTGTGTGTGATACATTGAAAAAATGTTTAAAAAGGCTTTGCTAAGCTGAACCTGTGTATAAGCTGATTGAAAGCGAGTTTTTCACTTGTAGCGCTGCCTCCGCACTTTTTTGCATTTTTGCGGGCACTTATGAGACCAGGCAGGCACCACTATAGTATTTTTTCCAATGCTGATCTATTTTTCATCTTTACTACTGAAAGCTTATTGTCTAGGTTTTATCAGCAAAATGTGAAAATTAGATGAAGCAATGTATTATTTCTGTCATCCGCTGCTTCCTTTCTATAGCCGACACATCACTCACAAATACATGAAGTCTTTGCATCTCCGGGGAGTTTGTTGTTACATAATGGAGATGTAAGTCACCTACAATAAATCTGTATTCGTCTATAAACAGATTTCTGTTATATTCAGGTTAACTGTTACATTATTTTTCTTGAGATCAACTTGTTTCCCAAACTGATGTGCTCCGAACCCGAGCAAAATAACCATAATAAGCATAAACCCTAGAATTTATAGGACACGCCATGTTTTGATCAGACTTGAAGCGACTGGGAAATGGGGTTTTGTAAAGTCATTTTCTGCGCGGATAAATGTTTATTGGAAAAATAGCTTTGTAAATATATAGCTTTATAACAAGAAACAAATCCCTGAGATGAGCAACCAATGATTGACTTGAAAGACTTAAAATCAGCTACAGATTGAAAAACAAATTGATACAATCATGGAGGAAAATAAAGACCGGCGTGATTATGGAAGAACAAATGCTAAACATTATTCTTTAAATAGAGTCTAATTGATCCCAGTATTTACTTTACAGAGGATCTGTATAATACGACCTGCATACATTAGTGGAGCTCTTAAACCTTATGAGGATAGGCTACTTACCATAAAATCCACATCAGAATGGCCCTATAATCCATTGTAAGCATTTAACGAGTCTAACGCTACCGGAACTTATAAAACGCTCATTGTAAAATCTGGAGGGAAAACTTTGCAAAAGGATCATACAGCCATTGTGAGAAGGGTTTACAGTATAAGTACAGCAGCCTCAACAGGTCAAAGCAATCCATTTAATAATATATGCAACTTGCATTATGATAATTGGTGAGAGATCCCCTTCAATGAATGAACTAGGGGGACCATAAATGACTTTACCTTATTCTACAAAAATACCTTGGGTGCATTGTGAATGCATTAAAATGTACCTGTCATTTGTTAAAAAAGCATAATCCCATGTAGCACATTACCTTGCTATTCTGTCACTTTTTATTCGTACCTTGTTGTTTTTGTGCTTCCCCAGATGACTGACCCACTGACAGCACTTCTTGCAGTTCTCTCTGCACGTTACCTAGCTGAGCTTTCCAGCAGTACTGTAATGTATGTGCTTCAACTTCCCTCAGTTCACTGCTTCAATTTACACTGTTGATGTGCTATAATAAAAAAGGAAGCAAGTGCAAGGAACCAATGGGTAGAAAGCTGCCTAGTGGAAACAAGTCTTGGAGGATGAGAGAAGAGGGAAATAGAAGTGCAGATATGCTAGGAGCAATAAGAAGACAAAAGTGTAATACACCCGGAGATTGCACTAGAACACATAGCAAAACAGCCTGGATGAGGGACAGAAGGGGAGAGCAGAAGTGCTAATGCGCTATAAGAAACTGAGAGGAGAGTGTAATACAAGTGGAGAGTGGGCAGACATAGCAAAAACAGCCAGGAATAATGAGAGAAGGGGAGAATAGAAGAGCTGACATTATCTGATAAACAAGCAGACAAGTGAATGTGACGAGAAAAAGGAAGATACTGGCAGGATAAAAGTCCAGCAGTTCACTACTGTGTACTATTCTAAGATGTGCACAGCAAGGAGGTTCTGTTACACTTTGTGTAACAAATATCAGGTTTGTAAGGACATCCCCCCACCACCACCACTTACTGTGATCATCCTCTGCTTATCTGTAACAATAGACAGATTGGTCTTGGCAACAGACAGTAGAACAAGTTGAAAGCTAGGGAGCCACCTATTGGCCATAACGTAAGAACAATTTTAATTTAAACCCTAAATGACTTGTTTTGTGAAGTATATTACACTATATTACACAAATCTAATTGGTATAAGTACGTTATAGTGACGGTGACCATTTAACACACTTAAGGAAAATTTACAAGCAGCACTTGGACTGTCTACCTCTTTTCTAGTAGCATCTTAATACAGTAGAGCATTAATGCTGCATCTATCAAATAACATTTTTCATCTATCCTCTGGGACCTGTTGCTGCAGAAAATTATATTATTGTGGCCCCCCCCCTACAGCCTATTGTCTGTGTATTCTGAATTAAAAGAGTAAGTTATCTCCGCATATCACAGGGATTTACATAACACCAAAAAGAGAATCCCTGTGTCACGCAGAACCCTGCTGCCAGCGCTAGGTCCTACCCGGTAACAGGTTACCCAGAGTAATATAGAAAACAGATGTTGTCTTGTAAATTGTTGTATATAGTCAACCACAGTGTAGTCACACGCAATGAAAACTGTATTCTACATTCTGTAAAGGCGACTTATGACATTTTCATTCATTTTAAAACTACATTATGTCTGTCATAATTTTCTGGTTTTGGGTATTAAAAAAAAAAAGAATCCCTATAAGTAGGTTTACATAGTTACATAATCTGTGTGTCTATTAAAGTGACATATTGTTTATATCTATAAAAAAAAAAGTGTTCTTTGTTCATAGCAACCAATCCCAACACAGTTATCATTTTACCAGAGCTGATAAAAAATGAAAGCCGAGCTCTGATTGATTGCTGTGAAACTTTCTTGTCTTAGAAATCAGAGCTCAGTGTAAATGAGGAATTAGATAGCGCTCATTCAAATCAATGGATAAAAATCATGGCCAGCTCATCACAGAACGAACCACAGTTAGAGGGGATTCCCTAATTTCCATTACATACATGCAGATATGGTTTGTTCCTTGATAAAATAGTATTAAACAGACTATTTAACCAAAAAGTACATCTGACAAGTGCATCATTTTGTGAGACCAGACCAGTGGTACCTGATGGCTAATCAAGGGGCCTTCAAATCTCTTACATTCTGGTGTACATGGCATGGCATTTGATTGGTCGGGGCTGGTGAAATGTCATCTGCAAGATGTGAATTTTTTTTACATAGTTGTTTTTCTTAGGCTACTTTCACACATCAGTTTTTGGCCGTCAGGCTCAATCCGACGAATTTTGAAAAAAACAGATCCGTTGCAAATTGTGAAAAACTGATGTGATGGATCCGTTTTTTTTGACGGATCCAACTAGCTGATCCAGGAAGAGAGAGAGAGAAAGACCAGAATGTAAAACGCATGCTTAGTTTGAAAAAACGGAATATGTCGCCGGATTCCATCATTTGACGGATCTGGCGCCATAGGGTTCCATTATAGCAAACGACAGATGACGACGGATCCGTCGCTGTCCGCTTTTTCGACAGACACAAAAAACATTAATATGTCCGTTTTTTCTCCGGGCCGCCGGAAAAACAGTTTTCGACGAATCCGGAGAAAAACAGATGAAACGTGAGGCCATCCTTCGCAATCCATCACTAATACAAGTCTATGAGAAAAAAACGAATCCGGCGGCAACTTTTGCCAGATCTGTTTTTTCAAAATTCGTCAGATTGTGCCAAAGGCAAAAAAGTGATGTGAAAGTTGCCTTAATTTCTTTCCTTTGAATACAAATGCACTCTGTATGTCTGTATGTTCCTGTCCTTACCAGTCCAAGTAAAAAAGAGTTACGGTTACTGTATGTTACACATATGTCCCGGAAACACTAAAAGCAACAGCGCCACCTGTCAGAATAACGAAGTACTGTAATGTCACAAAAATGGTCACAGCTACATGAAATGTTATTGTGTTGTCAAACACAAAAATGATAGCAAAATATGAAATTATTTCAAGATAAATTTTGGCCAATCTCCCTACTGTTCACTATATTTTTATATCTTTAATTTACTTCCCATTATTGCTCCAGCCAACAAGGGCTCTGCAATTCAAATTGGGGATTGGTCAATTTTACAAAAACGTAAGTGGTTTGGGCTAGGAAAGTGTCAAATACAACATAGGACACAGAATCAGTGTAGTGTAGTGTAGTACTCTAAGCACAGGGGGACAATACTATCTCTGGGTCCTAATGTATACATATAGGATTGTCCCCTGTGCAGACACAAGTCCAAGAAAGTGTTACGTCATTTGCAAGGTCAAGGCTTAAAACTGACATTCTTATTCCAGACCTTCAATTTGCTATAGAAAAACTAAAACAACAGTTATGCATTTGTGATGAAAAATTAATAGTCCTATATATCTACATCGCAGTAGTGATATTTGGCTACACCACCTCCATTATTTCAACAATTAGGTTTATTACAAAGGTTATAGAGTATGATAACTGATAGTAACATTCTTGTGATGTATTTTGATTTGCAAGATGAAGAGGAACCCTATAGTCTACTTATCATGGTCATTGGTCACTACAGTCAGAATAGGTTCTATGATGGCAATAATAACCAGACAAGCGGTATCATGACCCAATGTCTCTTATTACACAGTATGAGCTTCCAGTGTATGAATTAACAATAAAGGCGAACCTGTGCCCCTGTTGCTAAAAATCCACTTTATGAAGTACTATTGAAAGACCATGAAGCTGTGACAAGGTTTATTAGAGTGCAGAATAGGATCTACTGCACTGAGCAGAGAATATCATATTGAATATATGCTAAAGGGCCCTTTCCCTACAGTACAAACAGCATTATTGATTATTATTGGCCTTTCAGTTTAATGACTGTTAACAATTGATAATATGTATTACGTTGCTGTTAAATAAGCAGAATGTTGTGCAAAGCTCACTAGATTCTGCAGATTGTCACAAACTCCATTCCATTAGATAAGTATCACACAAGCTACCAGAGCCCTGTCTCTATACTGGGAAGAGAGATAAGTGCACTGGCTTCTACAGTATGCAGCTAAGAAGATCATGTATGCACATGGCTTAGATGGATATGTATATATACACATAGATTTTTACATAACAATATATAAATATATCAATTTATATATTTATGTCTGTATATATATATGTGTGTGTATATATATATATATATATATATATATATATATATATATATATATAGTGTATATATATATATATATCTATATATAGATATGGCTATCTATATATATAGCTCTATCTAGATAGATAGATCTATAGATGGATAGATATAGCTATAGATGGATAGATATATCAATAGATAGATAGATAGATAGATAGATAGATAGATAGATAGATAGATAGATAGATAGATCTATTGATATATATATATATATATATATGTATATATATTCCTGTGTGGTGTTCATCACCTAGAGTTAAATAGTTTATAACAAATGCACACAATTTTTTTTCCAAGTTTTCTCTGAATGCTGATCCAGCAAAGCAATTTCCATACTGTGTATTCCAGACATGAATATTTACCGAGCGCTGACAAATGAACATAGAGTCAATCCCGACCCCGATGCTTTGTTGACGCTTATTAGCTGGAGAGAATTCTAAAAGTAAACAGGACGAGGAATTGCATTCATATCCCCCGCTCTCCGGCTCGTGGTAATGCAGATATAGATGGCTAATTTTCATTTATGCAAACACTTTGCTGAGCTGCTTTGTGGAAATGAGTGATAAGATTGGCGCTTCACCTTGAGATGAGCGGTGTGTAGCCGGATTTCTTTGCCTCTGAACTGTTTTGCAGCCTCCATGAGTGGGCACAGTCTAACCTGCTCTATCTTCACACCGTCATTGCTCACACTTTGTTCTGCTGTGATCCCAAAGAATATAGGATACAGACGGGACATATTTACATAATAACTAAGGAAAATCTTATTTACATGGCCCATCTTTATACATTATGATCAAATACACAAATGTCAATGAACAAAACACATCCTTGAGCAGAAGAATAGGCTGAGATGCTATGATATATGCTCAAAATGTGTTATCTTTCCTGAACGCTAAATTAGTAGCTGATTAAAACATATGCTTAAGTCAAATATTATATATATTTATTACTTTAATGATATATAATACGTAATGTGAAGTACTACATCTCTGTACTACTCCATATTGGAAAGTGGTGGCTGCTGTTAGTGCCTCCTAAGGCCGATCTTGCAATAGTTGAAGCTTTAAACCCTTCCTGTGTAGAAATTTGGTAGTCAAATTATTGCACATTTATCAAGGATAACTCCATGCTGACTTTATAGGCTCATAGAGACCTAAATATCAGTGATTATGTGTAAAGTGTTGAGCAACATATAACTGTGGTGTGAATATAATTCATAAACAAAGTTTTTAATACTATGGGGATGAGACAAGTCTGACCATTCTGTCTAATATGCTTCACAATGATACAATAGATAGAAAGACATGGGATAGATAGATAGATAGATAGATAGATAGATAGATAGATAGATAGATATGGGATGGATAGATAGATAGATAGATAGATAGATAGATAGATAGATAGATAGATAGATATGGGATGGATAGATAGATAGATAGATAGATAGATAGATAGATAGATCTATAGATAGATAGGTATGAAATATATAGACAGATATATAGATATGGGATAGATAGATAGATATGGGATAGATAGATAGATAGATAGATAGATAGATAGATAGATAGATATGGGATAGATAGATAGATAGATAGATAGATAGATAGATCTATAGATAGATAGATAGATCTATAGATAGATAGATAGATAGATAGATAGATAGATAGATAGATAGATATGGGATAGATAGATAGATAGATAGATAGATAGATAGATAGATATGGGATAGATAGATAGATAGATAGATAGATAGATAGATAGATAGATATGGGATAGATAGATAGATAGATAGATAGATAGATAGATAGATAGATAGATAGATAGATATGGGATAGGTATATATAATAGATAGATATGGGATATATATAATAGATAGATATGGGATAGATAGATAGATAGATAGATAGATAGATAGATAGATAGACAGATAGATAGCTATAGAAAAAGAAAACAAAAAGCAGCACCAAAAGAAAACAAAGGGTACAAAAAATCCTTCCAGGTATGTACCAAACCTCATGCTATAGTCCAAAAGAATGACTTGAGAAAGGTCCACATCTTAGACCGAAATGTCGCACATGGTCCAATAAATCACATTTATTTTTGCTATTGGAGTGCTGCCTTCGTTCTTTTGGACTATAGATAGATAGATAGATTTGGGATAGATACATAGATAGATAGATAGATAGATAGATAGATAGATAGATAGATAGATAGATATGGGATAGATAGATAGATAGATAGATAGATAGATAGATAGATAGATATGGGATAGATAGCTAAATAGATAGATAGATAGATAGATAGATAGATAGATAGATAGATAGATAGATAGATATGGGATAGATAGATAGATAGATAGATAGATAGATAGATAGATAGATATGGGATAGATAAATAGAAAGATAGATAGATAGATAGATAGATAGATAGATAGATATGGGATAGATAGATAGATAGATAGATAGATAGATAGATAGATAGATAGATAGATAGATAGATAGATATGGGATAGATAGATAAGATAGATAGATAGAAATATTTAGTGCCCATAAACCAAGACCTAGATGAAGCATCCTGCACGCCTGGCTCTTTGTCGTACCATTAGCATGTGTGCCACGTATGTAAGTAATTCTTACTTCGCTATGTTAGAGCTGGAATACAATGCTAAGAAATTACAGGGTATTCATGACTTAGCAAGGAGCGGTAAGAGCTCATAGTCAATAGTGTGCCTGTGTAGTGTTTCCCGCAGTTTGTAATATGGAATGAATTCACAATTTACAAATTGTTAAGTGTATTGTTGAGGGGGGAGTAATTATTTAACTAACGCCTTGCCGAGTGCTCTGCTTGGCTTTGTCTGAGATACAATATAAACACACCTGAGAATCCTATAAGGAATGGTCTTTTTGGTCATAAATATGAGACATATGAGACATGGAGAAGGGATTTGCATGATCACCACCATCCAGATCTTTAGAGTGAAGGAGTTGTGTTGGTTTCACCGAATAGTCCTTTTCTTCTCGTTTATTACATTCTGCAAGTATTGAATTCATGTACCGTAATTAACATTCATTATCAAACCATTTTCTTTTGATTTTACAACAAAAATGATAGCACTTCAATGGAAGTGTTTTAAGGATGCAAGCACAAGTTCATTCTACAGTCTATCAATAGAATGAAAGATTTCCCAACCTACAACTAAGAGAGAGACCTAGTTCATAAAGCCGAGATATAAAGAGAGATTCCCTTTTTCTTTTACATTTTGTGTTCTAAAAATGTTAATCTCTATTTCCTGGAGGAGTTACGGAAGCATTGAAGTATTTTTCCCTTTGAGCCTATATCATTTATGGAACTTTACTTTCACGGCTTGGCACATTAATAGCTTTGGCATTAACCCTGTTGCTGGAGGGCCCTGAAACACAGAAAAAACTGTTCCACTGAAGAGCAGAGGGATGTTGTGTATTGTACAGAAAACATGACACTTTTCTACAGACTGAATAACAATGATTCTATGCAACTTTGTGCAAAAGAAAAAGGTAATACAAAAGCACACACAAAATAGAAAGAACCTAAGGATGATAAAGAAGGAACAACATACGTATACTGCCCTTGGGCACAGAGACATGGGGAGGGGGGGACGAAGAGGTCATTATTAATACAGCCCACAGACACAGACCAACCGACCTTGCCGTCTGAGCCTTCGTTTCCTGAGCCCAAAGATCCGTACTTTGGAGAAGATATCCACCAGGTTGCCATTACAAAGGCCTCGATTTTTGCTTGGACTACTACGCCTCTTGTTGGCCGAAGGACGGTCCAAGTGCTGCTCCCTTGCCTGACGCTTTTGACGGATCAGTCCACTTGCAATAGCTGCTGCCATGCCGCCTCCCGGGCCCCCTTACCGGGCTTGGAACCTCGCAGAGGGAGGGGCTAGCAGGAAGTTGTGGTGGGACACCCCACCAGGTTGGAAAGAGAATCCAGAAAAAAAATAGTCTGTGGAAAACACAGAGAAATGAGCAAAGGGGCTCAGCCCCTCTGGAGAATGGGAAGCATTCCCCCTTTTCCTGCGCCGGGTCACTTTAAAGAACCAGGGGTGAAGTGGGAGAGAAGAAAATGGAATATGATAACCCACAGATGTATCCTTTAACAGGAGTGGTATACATATGGCGTACACTCAGAGCATATGTAAGTATATATAAATTTATACATACATATAGGTAAAAGAAAGCTACAAGTGTTGGTAAGCTCCTAAAAGAACTTCTTCATCATCTTTCGATCACCTCTTCCACTGATGAAACTGGCATCTAAGCTTGGTGGCAGGGCAAAGCTCAGTGAGGGGGACTAAGCTTGGCTCCTCGGTGCCACCCACACACCAGACAATGCCTGCTTCTCTTTAGCAAGTGAGCTGAAAAATCTGGATGAAGAAGATGGTTAAAGAGAGGAGGAAGGAGTAGGAGGAGGAGGAGGAATAAAATGGGGAGGTGGGCTTGTCTCTGGCATTCGCATGGTCACAGGCGGCAGGTAAACAAAAGCTGAAGCATCCAGTTCAGTAGCCTTGAAACGATGCTCTCTTGCATTTCCGAAAGTCCACGCTTCTTGATCCTCTACGATTTCAGGCACCAAGGATCACTGCATGTGAAACAGCATCAGGAGGCAATCTTCTTTCCTGCACGTTCTCTAATCAAATCATCCCCCTCCTCTTCTCTCCACCCCTTCTTTAAAAAAAAAAACAGCACCGCTTTGTGCAATTTTCTTGAGAAATTGCTAGTTTATAACAGATCCAAGCTTCTTGCTCAGTTGGTGTTCTTGATTGTAATGCCTTTCTCCCCAGAAATTAAGCATGCTTAACAGCAATCTTCTGGCTGGATTGCTTTTAGCGCTTGCAGAAAAAAGGACTCGAGATAATTCCATCAGAAGCCTCCTCTCTTCCTGCTATTCTTTCATCTCACAAACAAGTGTCCAGTGTAGCAAAAAAATAGACTCCACGTCATGATAAAGTTGCACAGATCTCCCACTCGGTGCAATGAAAACACTGACTTTCTATAGTGACAATAGAAATAAATGAAACATAAATGCGAAAAAAAGCATCAATAAAAAATCAGGGAGACGGCAGTGGCACAGCATTAGGAAATCACAATGCGGCCATCCCACAAGCAATAAACTAATATATAATAAGAGACGAGAGATAGCCCCCGTGATGGAGGATGACAAGATGTGAAGCGTCTGACGGCACCAGCAGCAGGAGCAAAAGCAGCAAGTTTAGCAGATCAAATCCACAGGAGTGTCATCCCCAGACACCTTTGTCTTACACAGTCGCACGCAGGAGGAGAGAGGGGTTTTCATGCCGTGCCATAAACGTGAAAAATTACCCACACCGGTAGTTTCAGCCTAAGAGCTTCTCATCAATCTGTGTGCAATTTCAGTTGCCTGACTTCCCTCCCTACCTTGCCCTATTTGCATGTTCCACTGTGATAAATGTGTGAATAACGCAGAGCGGCTGCAGAAAAGAAGCGTAGACGGCGAGAGATGAAAAGCTTTCTACTTAGATGCATACACATTATAAACAACAGTGTGATAAAGACTTGAAGCTGAAAAGAGTAGAGGTGGTGCTGTGAAGGGAAGAAACACATACAGCGTGAATGTCTTGTGGCCCCGGATCTCTCCCACGCAGCACAGAGGCTTCCAAATCCAAACAACTACAAGTCCACAGACAAATCCAAACTTTTATCTTTCATTTTATCCAACTTCATTGCCGACATGGATTCTAAAAACATCAATGTTTAGGTTTCTAAACCCCGACCCCTCTTACTGCGGCATAACAGAGAGGGGGTTTCCAAACATGTATAATGTCAATCGTTGGCTATGAATATATATATGTAACCACGATGTAATATCCTCTAGTAGGCATTTCCCAATGGCACAATGTGACCATAGTTAATGCTGTCGGTGAAAATAGTATTTCTATAATGTATAAGTACACAACTGCCAAAAGAGAAAAGCTGAAGGTTAGATGTGGGTTTCCATTTATCAGTTTTCTTCTGCCTTAGCTGGTTCAATCTAATGTCAAAAGTGATGCTGAAACGCGTCAGTTGTCATGGGTTTTTTTTTACTGAAAAAACATGGAAACAGATTGAAAAATGCTACATGCACCATTTTTTTGATCTGGCTTCTTGAAGGGTCCGGAAAAAGAATTGATGTGCATGGTCAGGATCAGTTTTCCTCCTGTGTGTTACTATTAGAGAGAAATAAGCAACAGTCCAAGTATCAGTCAAAACTTCATTGAATGAGTTATTGTCTCCATCCAACCTAATCCTGATAATATGGCTATCTGGATATGAAAAGATACATACATGAATAAAGAACACATACAAGGCTCACAAGACTGTATTACTGTAGCACAATATGTAGTTATAGTACGGAACACTAATTCACATGTTGGTATTTCTTTTGGAAAAGGCGTTCCCATTAATCAAGTTCAAATAAGTCCCAAAAGGCTATTAACGGCTATTTAACATGACTGTGAACTAGGTTTACCCAAGAATATATCTTATTAATCTTCTTCTTTGTTACCCCCCTCCCCACTATATACCACTGCTATTCTGTGCTATTGTGGATAGGATGGTAGGCAGCAAGATAAGTCATATTCCATCGCTTTCTACATAAAGCTCTGAAAGCTCATTTGCCTGCAACCTACTGTATAGTTCACTCCTATCTGCCTTACATTAGCGCCAGTCAGTCTTCTTCCCACTCTGGCAGCTTTAAATATAGCAAGTTCAAAGCCAACCTCCTTCACCCTCTAGCTGCTGTAAATATAGTCCCTAGTAAATACCCTAGCCAGTCTCTTTCTCCTCTGGATGACTTAAATATAGTAATTAGCCAATTTACTTCTATATGATCAAATGTAGTTATCTTCCACTATAATTCCTCTAGTCCCTTTTCCCCATCTGGCAGCTGTAAATATAGTCTTCAGACTACTTAGTCTCCTTCCCCCTCTGGCAGCCATATATATAATCCATAAATTGCCATGCAGACAGTTAAATAATTATCATACTATGAAGTCTAGAGCATAAAATGAAACTCTACATACTAGTACCACCTACCCCTTCCCCACCTCACCACATGAACTCCCACATTTACTTCAATTTTCAAATACATTGTGTAATATTACATTCTCACAAGTCAATCCTCAGAAGAGTCTTCTCAACTTTTTTTTACGCAGCTACTCCATATTCTATGGCCCTCTACTGACAAACAGGAGACTAGCATTTTGCAATAAGCATGATGATTTGGCATTGAAGCAAGCAAATAACCTTATATATCCACCAGCACTCAGCTTTTAGGTGGACATGTATACTTTGAACCCTAGATGGTGTTAAATTGCGATATAACAAAATATGATAAATCTTGAAAAGATCATTTTTGAAATGCACAATGAAGTCAAATGTAATTTTTCCAAGACCTGTGCAATAAACATAATACTTACTGGTGAGACAACATCTTGTAAATGAACTAACATACAGATCTATAAGGCTAGGCTCACATCGTGTTAGTGCCATTTGTTTAACAGATCTGGTAAACTATCTATTAGTCATGTGTGTACTTTGCATGTATTAAAATGTTTACCGGTCTCATCTGCTGCTATTTCCACTCCTGCACTGGTCCTCTCCTGGATCATGTGACCACCGTGGAGACTAGACTGCTCACTGCAGTGTCTTCTGTGTGACAGGAAGTCACTTTATCAATGTACGTCTATAAGACTCAGAACAAGGCTTCATAGACATATATTAAGAAAAGATGTAAGGATCTTGGCCAAGGATACCCAACCGGTGGCTCAGGAGTCACATATGGCTCATTGGACCATTATGTGCGACTCACGACTGTCTGCCACCTTGGTGCATTAGCACCTAGTCTCGCGAACAAGTATGAAGAGCAAGTTTCCAGAAGGTGACTTTTGGAACTAGCCCCATATCAAAGAGCAGATCTGGATGAGCATATGTTTTTCCTTGGGTTTGGAGAGACAAATTAAGTAAGTGCTAAACTGGATTTAGGAGGATGCTACCAGATAGAAGGGGAACTTGAAGTTGGATTCAATAGTGTCTTCGGAGGGCTTCATGCGAGATTAGCAAATTATTATTATTATTATTATTATTATTATTATTATTATTATTATTTATTATTGCCAAATGAGGAAGCCTTAGATACAAGTATACTACCTTGGTGTGATTTCTGGGGGAAGATTTGGCTGTCATTATACAGATAATAAGGACCGTGGGGACAAAGGAACTGGATGTCACTATTTGGGCAAGCTCACAGAGCTGAATGTGGCTCTCAAGGTAGGAAAGGTTGGAGAACGGGGATCACTGGTCTTGGTTGTGAGCTGGCCAGTCAAACCAGTGGTCCCATGATGCAGAAAGGGGTCTTCAACAGTGCTGAAAATGGCAGAAGACAGCTACAAGTAAGTATTGAAAAGCATGATCTGTACCTACATTACTGATATCTAAGGGTTAGTAAGATGAAAATAATGCTGGAATGGGACTACAATGACAAAGTCAGCACATGTTGTGAGCGTCAAGCAGGTGAGTACAGGGACTGGCAATCTAGACATGCAATTGCCCCAAAATTTAGAGGTGTCTAATAAATCATGAAATAACCTAACAAATGTCATAAAGTCATAAATAAAACAAATATGTTAAATACGAATAATTAGAAGCGTTTCTTTGATCTGAATCCACATTCCACTGTGTATTTGCACAATGTAGCTAGACTGGTGGATCTGTATTTCTCTCAGCACCAGGGACAGCTCTTATATAAGTGGATATGTAAATAGTTTTGGCATATATCGGAGCTGGGAAGCTCTGCACTATTAGATATTCTAGCACGATAAATGTGAACGACTCCATATGTAACACATCCATTTCGGGAAATAGTCTGACATGTACACACTTTGCTAAATTGTGTTGTGAACCTAAAATACTGTAAAGCTAAACGATCTATAATTCCTGGATATATTTAAGATAATTCTAATTAAAAGAAAAAAAACAGGAAATTTGCCGTTGAGCATGTGTAACAGAAATGTTTACAGCTCCAGGAAAGCCTGCTATATTTCAAAGAAAACTCAAGAGAGCCATCTGCTGTCTTACCATGTAATAACAAAACACGAACGCCACTTGGCATATTGCCGAGGACCGTCCGGCCTCATGCTCAGGTTATAGCACACGCTATAGTCCATCATCTCGGTGCCCAGAACTCTCCAGATTTAATAAAACTACAACTCTCAACATGCCCCAAGTGATAGGACTTATAGTTTTCCAACAAATGAAGGGTCACGGTTTGGAGATTCCTGCAGCTTGGAAATATATTTGTTATTTTATACATTTGCTTCATTGTGCATTTTCAGTATAGCCTTTTGTCACGTGAATTTGATTAGGAAATTGCTGTTTCCAGCTATTGAATATATCAGACTATTGTATAACTTTAACACTGTGATTAATTTGCATTGAGTATTAACTGTAATAACATGGCATTCACCATGTAAATCTCATAAAATTATTTTTGCACAATTGTTTCCACTTACCGTAGATTCATTTCTTTATATATTAATTGATGAGATGCCACATCTGGCAATGACGTGACACTTTGGGTATGTGCACACGTCAGGATTTCTTGCAGAAATTTCCTGAAGAAAACCAAAAATTTTCTGTAAGAAATCCGCATTTTTTTTTTGCGTTTTTTCCCCGTTTTTTTTGCGTTTTTTTAGCATTTTGCAAGCGAAATTAGCTTGCAGAATGCTAAAGTTTTCCAAGCGATCTGTAGCATCGCTTGGAAAACTGAGTGACAGGTTGGTCACACTTGTCAAACATAGTGTTTGATAAGCGTGACCAACTTTTTACTATAGATGCAGCCTATGCAGCATCTATAGTAAAAGGTAGAATGTTTAAAAATAATAATAAAAAAAAAAAATGGTTATACTCACCTGCAGACAGCCGATCTCCTCAGCGGCGTCCGTTCCTATAGATGGTGCGTGCAGGACCTTCGGTGATGTCACGGTCACGTGAGCGGTCACATGAGCGGTCACGCGACCAATCAAAAGACCGCGACGTCATCGCAGGTCCTTCACACAGAGCATCTATAGGAACGGAAGAGAGAGCATGCAGCGCTGAGAGGCGGGAACACTCCGGGGGCCATCAGAGGGTGAGTATATGACTATTTTTTATTTTAATTCTTTTTTTTTTACCAATTATATGGTGCCCAGTCCGTGGAGGAGAGTCTCCTCTCCTCCACCCTGGGTGTCAACCGCACATAATCTGCTTACTTCCCGCATGGTGTGCACAGCCCCGTGCGGGAAGTAAGCAGATCAATGCATTCCTAGTTGTGCGGAATCCCCGCAATAACGCATTTTTAATGAACATGTTGCTTTTTTTTCCGCGATGCGATTTTTTCGCGGAAAAAAATGCAACATTTGCACAAGAAATGCGGAATACACTGTAAATAATAGGAGGCATATGTAAGCGTTTTTTTTGCGTTTTTTTGCGTTTTTATCACGTTTTTATAGCAAAAAAACGCGAAAAAAATGCGAAAAATACTGAACGTGTGCACATGGCCTTTAACTTTTTACCCCATTAAAAAAAAATCAATTAAAGCGTTTATCAGTTTTTATAGTCTTTATCAATCAGGGCATAAATAAAAACACTAGGCATTTGTTTCAAAAGGTACAATAGGCGACAATAAAATGCTACTTTGCAGAGCTGGAGTCCTGGGTTCAAATCCCACCAAGGACAACATCTGCAAGGAGTCTGTATGCTCTCCCCGTGTTTGCGTGGGTTTCCTCCGGGTTCTCCGGTTTCCTACCACATTCCAAACACATACTGATAGGGAATCTAGATTGTCATCACCAATGGGGACAGTGCTGATAATGTGTGTAAAGCGCTGCGGAACATGATGGTGCTATAGAAGCAAAAGCATAATAAAATGAAGCTTGTCCTGTCCTTGATAATTAAGGGAAAATTTCCTAAGACAAGCATGTTATATGCCATTATTAAACTGATTAGCACTAGAGAAAGATGTACTAAATTTATTAAAATTCACATAAGTAAATTGGATTGGATCCAATTTCATAAGCTTTTGGTCCATGTCTCTGTTTTTACCATCCGTTTTTCTCTAATGAAAAAAAAACACAGATGGAAGTTTCCAAAATTTCTCCTTGCAAACCACTCAGTGTAATATGGCTAGCAACCTGATGCAACATAGATGGCATCCATGCAATGTCTTTTTGTTATGGTCACATTAACATGAATGAATGAGCTTGGACCGCAAATCAGACCAAACCTAGACATATCCGTCATTTGTGGCTCTGTGTGCTAACCATTAAGAAAAATAGATAGCATATGTAATTCAATGGGATGTGAGAATGGAGCCTAAGGTGTAAAGTTTCTCCTTATGGAGAATGACATGCCAAGATAAGAAGGCTTATAAATCGTGCAATGCTCCTCTGGAAAATTAAATATGGAAATGGTCTCCTTAGAGAGGAAGAGGACTAGAACTCTAGTGCCACCTATTGGAAGTAGCAATCCTAAAAGTCAATATTGACCCTTTAACGATCTTTGTCACATGACTTAAGGTACCTTCACACTAAACGATATCGCTAGCGATCCGTGACGTTGCAGCGTCCTGGATAGCGATATCGTTTAGTTTGACACGCAGCAGCGATGAGGATCCTGCTGTGATATCGCTGGTCGTTGAACAAAGTTCAGAACTTTATTTGGTCGTCAGATCGGTGTGTATCGTCGTGTTTGACACCAAAAGCAACGATACCAGCGATGTTTTACACTGGTAACCAGGGTAAACATTGGGTTACTAAGCGCAGGGCCGCGCTTAGTAACCCGATGTTTACCCTGGTTACCAGCGTAAAATGTAAAAAAAACAAACAGTACATACTCACCTTCGCGTCCCCCGGCGTCTGCTTCCCACACTGACTGAGCGCCGTAAAGTGAAAGTGAAAGTACAGCACAGCGGTGACGTCACCGCTCTGCTGTTAGGGCCGGCGCTCAGTCAGTGCAGGAAGCGGACGCCGGGGGACGCGAATGTAAGTATGTGCTGTTTGTTTTTTTACATTTTACGCTGGTAACCAGGGTAAACATAGGGTTACTAAGCACGGCCCTGCGCTTAGTAATCCGATGTTTACCCTGGTTACCCAGGGACCTCGGCATCGTTGGTCGCTGGAGAGCGGTCTGTGTGACAGCTCTCCAGCGATCAAACAGCGATGCTGCAGCGATCAGCATCGTTGTCGCTATCGCTGCAGCGTCGCTTAATGTGAAGGTACCTTTAGGATAAAAGTCAACCAGAATCTCAGTTCTGCAAATTGAGATTGTGGAAGCCATTTTATAAAAGAAGGAGCTTCCTCCCCCTGACTATTGGGCCTAAAATGGAATAATAAAATAAGGGGAGCTGACAGCCTTCGTATTAGGAAAATTCCTATTGCACCTCTAAGAGTAAAAAAGTATCTCAGGGCAGGAGTATACCTCAGCCCTAAGGAAGGAAAACATGATTCGATAAAACAAGTGTCCCACAGAGATCTGCTTCTCTGCAGGTGTAAGTCAATCTTCAACTGTGAGTGTAAAGGCCCCGTCTCACTAAGCGATTTACCAACGATCACGACCAGCGATACGACCTGGCCGTGATCGTTGGTAAGTCGCTGTGTGGTCGCTGGGGAGCTGTCACACAGACAGCTCTCTCCAGCGACCAACGATCAGGGGAACGACTTCGGCATCGTTGAAACTGTCTTCAACGATGCCGAAGTCCCCCTGCAGCACCCGGGTAACCAGGGTAAACATCGGGTTACTAAGCGCAGAGCCGCGCTTAGTAACCCGATGTTTACCCTGGTTACCAGCGTAAATGTAAAAAAAAAAAAACAGTACATACTCGCCTTTCGGTGTCCAGGTCCCTTGCCGTCTGCTTCCTGCTCTGACTGAGATCCGGCCGTACAGTGAGAGCAGAGCGCAGCGGTGACGTCACTGCTGTGCTCTCACTTCTCACTGTACGGCCGGCACTCAGTCAGAGCAGGAAGCAGACGGCAAGGGACCTGGACACCGAAAGGCGAGTATGTACTGTTTGTTTTTTTTTACATTTACGCTGGTAACCAGGGTAAACATCGGGTTACTAAGCGCGGCCCTGCGCTTAGTAACCCGATGTTTACCCTGGTTACCAGTGAAGACATCGCTGGATCGGTGTCACACACACCGATTCAGCGATGTCAGCGGGGCCTCAACGACCAAAAAAAGGTCCAGGCCATTCCGACACGACCAGCGATCTCGCAGCAGGGGCCTGATCGCTGGTACGTGTCACACATAGCGAGATCGCTATGGAGGTCGCTGTTGCGTCACAAAACTTGTGACTCAGCAGCGATCTCGCTAGCGATCTCGCTATGTGAGACGGGGCCTTAAATCTGAACAGAAATTCCCTACTGTTTGTAAATGATTACTTGCCCCCATTATCATTAGTAAAGAGACTTCTCTGTTTAAGGTCATGCTGCTTCTCCATGATTGGAGCTTAGTCGCACAAACCACTATCACAACCATCATCCTCTACTTACAGAGGCAGCTACTGTGCCATTATTCTCTACATTATCCATTGTGATGTGTGCAGATGTGGGATTCACCATTATTATTATTATTATTATAGCACCATTTATTCCATGGTGCTTTACATGTGAGGAGGGGTATACAAAATAAAAAACAAGTACAATAATCTTAAACAATACAAGTCATGACTGGTACAGGAGGAGAGAGGACCCTGGCCGCGAGGGCTCACTGTCTGCAAGATCAGCCCTATGTGCAGGAGCCCGTCTCAAATGGTCTGATATGCATCCTGCACAGCGACAGACTATCCCTCACTGTTCTATCCCTTGTACTTTTATATATATTGTGAAACTTTGTGTAATTGGAGAGGAAAAGAGGCTCATTGTGACAGAAGGCTTGGACACCATGAGGCACATTATATAACTGCCAGGAGTATAACCCTCTGCCGTATACCATATGAGGTTACCACATATATACAAATATGTACTATATATACACCATGTGTCTAGGGCAGACCTGAGCAAAGTGCCAAGGGTCTGAAACAGTGGCCTTTGGGGCCCATCATTCTGTCCCCCACCTGACGTCCATCCGTCACCACCGCCTGCTGTCACCATTCTCTGCATCTTAAGGATGCAGACAGAGGTGAATACATTGGTGAAGGATGGTGCTGCCGGCCCCTTCTTCCACCAATTAGTGTGTGAGACAGCAGAAGTGAGGACATCATTTCATAACATCAGCTGTGCACTGCACAGTGCAGAGAGTCAGGGCATCGAAAAGAGCAGAGGCAGAGCACCAGGAGGTGCTAAATATGTGTTGGCTTTTTTTCATGTGTATGAGATATTTGCATATATATAGGAGACTATGTGGTGGCACATGCTGTATGTAAGAGATTATGTGGGGCTCATGTAAATAAGAGGTTACGTGAGGGCTCATGCTGTATACAAGAGGCTATGTGGGAGCTCATACTGCATACAGGAGGTTATGTGGGGGCTCATACTGTATACAGGAGGCTATGTGGGGGCTCATACTGTATACAGGAGGCTATGTGGGGGCTCATACTGAATACAGGAGGCTATGTGTGGGCTGTTACGGTATATAAGGGGCTGTGTGTGGGCTCATACAGTTTATAGGAGGATGTTGGCATACTTAATTCTGCCAACAGTGATGCAAGATAAATCAAAAATAATTAATATGTTAATGTTAATATTGAGCAGAATTAATTTCAGCCTATTGGTTTGGCCTCCACAACAGTCACAGTCTCTCATGTGGCCCTTTCGGAAAATTAATTGCCCACCACTGGTCTAGGGCAAGGGTCTGCATGTTGCTCTCCAGTTATTATGAAATTAAACCCCCCAGTATATAATATAATAATAATCATTTTTATTTATATAGCGCCAACATATTCTGCAGCGCTTTACAACTTATAGAGTATACCAGTATACCGGTAGTTGATCTCTAGTAATAGCTGGAGAGTCAAACCAGCAATACTGCCGAATATCTGCCAACTAGAATGTAAAATAAATCAGTGTAACCCTAGCAAGTATAATATTACAGCAGTACATTGGGGACATATCGTTAGTGGCAGAAGCTGGTATTTTTTTGTTCTGGATAACTTACAATTTTGCTGCCATCTCCTCTAATGTTTATAATGGCAAGGACAGAGCATTTTGGATTAGCACAAGTACACTTGTTAATTTATGCACTACTCCCACATGCTTACTTTCTGATCTCGCTTATATAATGCACTATGTGGGAGTTGGATACACAGACTGAGAACGAGAGAAGCAGCTGTGTGATAACACTTGTCATGGTGATTTTTACAACTCGAGTATTGCTGCATTGCTAATTGCAAGTGTTCTCGAACAGCTCTAATATCATTTCCCTGATTTAGCCAGCATTAATAACATAGGAACAAGTTAGACACTCGGTGCACTTGTTGTCTAGTTATCTTTACTCCATTACTTTGCCAAAAAATGCATGTAGTGTCATATTAAAATGATAGTTCAGGGTAAACAACATATTTCAGAAACAGATGATGAAGCGTGTGTGACAGCCTTATAAACAGGAAATTATCTTAGAAAACAATCTATTGCCTATGAGGAGACTTAAAGGGGTTCTCCAGCACTCTGAAGAGCTTCTTACAGATCCATCATCACTTTGCTTTTATTTTACTAATGTACTTTCATTAATGACCTAAGGCCGGTTTCACACTAGCATACTTCTTACCTTCAGATCCGCATACATCCGCATCCGTCCTGCGTACCTATCTTTAACATTGGGTACGCATGGACATGCGTGGTCATGCGTTGTATGCGGATGCGTCCCCGTGCAGCGTTTTTACGTGCCCGCCGAACGCAACATGTTGCGTACACAAACGCTAGTGTGAAACCGGCCTGATGCAGCCACAGTACACATGCTCCACCTGCATTGACAAAGTCGTTCATTGCATACTCAGTTGGAGAGAAGGAGCGTTTGGATGCTGCAGAGATTCATGGAGCATCCAGGCATAACATTAGCGGTATTCCTAGTCCAAGAGATCTGAATACTGACCTGTGACTGCACTAGGCAAATGGCACTTTACAAACAAATCGAGTCCCAGTCCATGAGTGTTCTCTGTACATTGCATTGTGTTCACTTGTAGGCCGGAGGCCTCCGCTGTCTCTACGTCCTCAGTGTCAGGACCAGGTGCACACATATCAGGGGGCACCCAGTTCGTTTTAACAAGTTCAACTTTACTGGACCGTTCAATTACATCAGTCTTTAACAGGATGTATCAAGTACAGCACCCTCCGGCACTTGCTTCGTTCACACATTACATTTCAATCATTTTCTTATGTTCAGCTTGGACTATCCCTACTGTAACAGGTCCTGTTAGCTCTAGGGATTCCCTGGTCAGCACCGCAGTATTCCTCAGATCCGCTACATTTGCCTCATGCAGTTCTACATCCATCTTCCTCTGTATGGGAGGGTTGTTGGTGCTCTCCATTGCTCCCAACTTGAGCCTTGAGCTCTGGACTCTGCAGGAATGCTCACTAGGAGTTTTTTACGACCTCATACCACCAGAATGTTTTGTCCACACCGTGCTTCAGCCCACTGCACCTTGACCTTTCCTTGAACACTTTCACTATCACTTTCACTTACTGACTAAACTAAGAAGTAGTTCTCTTTTCTCCTTACCCTAACCCCCTCCCAATTCTAGGCTAGTCCCAAATATTTAACTGTATCTTTTGCTATTGCATCTACAGTCACTACCTATCTTTAACCTAAGCATTAAACTGTATCCTATACTTTCCCTACACCTGAGTGCATGTTGCTAACAATAGGCATTACCTTTACATTATTCACACAGCAGCATCAGTACTTACTATCTATACATTACTTACATTACTAACAGCCATAATATACAGTACACATTTTACATGCACAATAAAATGCAGTAAAACTGCAGAATACTATTTTTACAATTCAACGCTGTCTTCGGGGCAGAGTACCTGTCCTTTTCTTTAAAATAAGACTTGTATACGGTACCTGCAAGCTATGCCACTCACTCCCATATGCGGAAGTGTGTGGCACCAGGGCAGCCCTTTAATATTAGGTAAAAAAAAATCCTATTTTCTCTTGATACTGCTCTAGATGTCGTCTAGATGTAATGAAGCCAGAAATATTGGCCTACATTTACTAATGCGATCTTATCGCTAGACAGCCTAAGCCTAATCCAGGCAGTCGGATGATGGAGCAAACCTATCACATAGCGCATAATGTATAATAGATATGGAACATCTTGATAGAAGTCAGACACCATTCTTGCAATTTCTTGGTTGGCTTACTTTTATTTGTCCCCCAAACACTGCTGCATCCAGTAATTAATTTTGTGAAAAATATGATATTATTTAGCCATGTCTATATTGAAGTAAAAAAAATACAGGTCACTTTTTGAATTAAATAGTTTAAGAATTCTGTTTATAAAGCATTGAATAAAAATTTTGACTGAAATCATGCCATAAATCAGGATCAGCCATCTGCATATTTTAGGTCTGTTTCTTCATTCCGCGTTATTTCTATACCTGTGCTGAATGGATAGGGACTTTTCCTGATTGAGAGCTGGAGAACTGTGTCGGGTGCCAACAGGCTGTTTCTCACATTACTGCCCTCATAGTGCTTGAGACTATAGATTGCTGGAAAATGAGGACTATCTATGCCTCTGTATATTAACAAATATTAAAAAATCTTAACCCCTTCATGACCTTGGGATTTTCCATTTTTCTGTGTTCGTTTTTCGCTCCCCTCCTTCCCAGAGCCATAACTTTTTTATTTTTCCATCAATATGGCCATGTGAGGGCTTATTTTTTGTGGGACGAGTTGTACTTTTGAATGACACCATTGGTTTTACCATGTCGTGTACTAGAAAGTGGGGAAAAAATTCCAATTGCGGTGAAATTGCAAAAAAAAGTGCAATCCCACACTAGTTTTTTGTTTGGCTTTTTTGCTAGGTTCACTAAATGCTAAAAGTGACCTGATATTATGATTCTCCAGGTCATTACGAGTTCATAGACATCAAACATGTCTAGGTTCTCTTTTACCTAAGTGGTGAAAAAAAATTCCAAACTTTGCTAAAAAAAAAAATTGCGCCATTTTCCGATACCCGTAGCGTCTCCATTTTTCGTGACCTGGGGTCGGGTGAGGGCTTATTTTTTGTGTGCCGAGCTGATGTTTTTAATGATACCACTTTTGTGCAGATAAATTCTTTTGATCGCCCGTTATTGCATTTTAATGCAATGTCACGGCGACCAAAAAAAGTAATTTTTTTCTCGCTACGCTGTTTAGCGATCAAGTTAATGCTTTTTTTAATTGATAGATCGGGCGATTCTGAATGTGGCGATACCAAATATGTGTAGGTTTGATTTTTTTTATTGTTTTATTTTGAATGGGGTGAAAGGGGGGTGATTTAAACTTTTATATTTTTTTATTTTTTTCATTTTTTTTCACTTTTTTTAAAACTTTTGCCATGCTTCAATAGCCTCCATGGGAGGCTAGAAGCGGGCACAACTCGATCGGCTCTGCTACATTGCAGTGATCATCAGATCGCTGCTATGCAGCAGAAATGCAGGCTTGCTCACAGAAACCGGCATCAATAACCATAGAGGTCTCAAGGACCACTATGGTTACTATGGAAAAGCATCGCTGACCCCCGATCATGTGACGGGGGTCGGCGATGCGCTCATTTCCGGCCCGATAACTGGAAGCGCCGGTTAAATGTCGCTGTCAGCGTTTGACAGTGGCATTTAACTAGTTAATAGCGGCGGGTGGATCGCGATTCCACCCGCCGCTATTGCGGGCACATGTCAGCTGTTCAAAACAGCTGACACATCCCAGCTTTGATGCGGGCTCACTGCCGGAGCCCACATCAAAGCGCGGTATCTGACCTTGGACGTACGATCCCATCCGAGGTCAGAAAGGGGTTAAATTAGTTGTAAATGTGAATGTACTTTTGCATTAAGAGCTGGTAACAGATCCTCCAAAGGTAAACAGAAGCTTAAAGAATAGCTGAAAAAGAATCTGTCAGGTCCCCCATGCCCTCTAACTGAGCAGCATTCAGATAAGTGTGACTAAATTCCCTGCCTAACCAGGGCTGTATAATGTTATTTACTTACATGCATGTTTAAAAAAGTATTTCTATCCTTAGCTTTTCATATGCTAATTAGGCCTTTGTTAGTGGGGATTAGATTCCCCAGATTAGTTGTCCCTCTTTGCATGTTATCACGCCCCTGTGGGCCGAGATCCCAATCTGCGCAAGCGCTGCTGCCAGCCTACCATGACTTCAGGAAAATGGCAGACAGGAAAGCAATGATGCACTCAGCTCTGCTCGCCACCAACATGGGGCCCACAGCATCGCTACACCTCTGCCGGCTTCCTGAGGAAGGGACCCTGCTCTACCACCACCACAACTCCCCGGTAGGCCTGCATTCAGACTTTAAGACATGTTCCTCCCAAATTTGGGGGAAAAAAGTGCATCTTACAGGCAGAAAAATACAATAATCTAGCTATCTATTTATAAATCTATTCTGCATCTCTATTCCATCTATTCTATATATCTATTCTACATACAGTATACAGTATATATATATATATATATATATATATATATATATATATATATATATATATATCTAATATATAAAGCTGAATGTGTGTGTGTGTGTATGTATGTATGTATGTATGTATGTCCGGGATTGGCATCTGAACCGTAGCAGCTACAGCCACAAAATTTTGCACAGTCACACGTCTGGACCCCGAGAGCGTCATAGGCTATGTTGTGAGGTGAAATTTTAACCCCGCGCTTTCCAATTCACCAAACAATTTTGCCCCTATCTACATAATGGGGAAAAAGTGAAAGGAAAAGTGTTGGAGGCGTCGCAGCTACAGGCACAAAATTTTGCACAGTCACACGTCTGGACCCTGAGAGCGTCAAAGCTATATTGTGAGGTGAAATTTTAACCCCGCGCTTTCCAAGTCACCAAACAATTTTGCCCCTATCTACATAATGGGGAAAAAATGAAAGGAAAAGTGTTGGAGGCAAATTAACAGCTGCCAGATGTGAACAAGGGGGACTTAAAGAATGACAGCGATGGCACCAAAGAGTATATACTGTACAGTTGCTAAGGTGGGGCCCCAACATGGGATAATCACACCACCACGGGGATATGAACACACACACAAAATGCGCCACACACTACCACGTGCTCGAACACATATACCACCCTCAGTGCACATTTCACCACACATACACCAACCTCGCCACATAAAAGTAGAAACACAAAAGTCGCCGCTCAAAACTCGCCACGCGCAAAACTCTCCACATGCAAAACTCGCCACACGTGCAAAACTCGCCACACGCAAAACTTGCACACGCAGAAAAATTGCCACACGCAGAAAAATTGCCACATGCACAAAAGTTGCAACACATGCAAAAGTTGCCTCACACAAAACTTGCACATACTCAAAAGGCACCACACATAAAACTCGCCATGCGCAAAACTTGCTGCACACAACTTGCTACACTAACCTGTCACATGCAACTCGACACACAAAAAGTTGCTACACGCATGTCGCCACACAAAACTCATCTCACAAAAGTCCCTACATGCATGTCACCACACGCAACTCAACACACACAACTTGACACACGAAACTCGCCCTAAAACACACACAAGTCTGGTATCCTTCAAAAATAAAAATCTGATTAATAAGCAGACAAACTACAAGAGCAACAAATGTACCATATAGGAATCCGGCAGCTGTCAGTCACATGACCAGTCTATTATGTGTATGTGTGAGCTAATATATACTGCCAGGGGGTGGGCTTACTGTTGGCTGGGGATTTATCAGGCTGCCATTTTAGCTTACAAATACTGAGGTAAAAATACTGACCAAATAACGTGTGAACGAGGGCTAATACAGGAGGAGATGGCATACAGCTATATACTATATACAGGAGATGACACACAGGTATATACTATTTACAGGGGAGATGACACACAGGTATATACTATATACAGGAGGAGATGACACACAGATATATACTATATACAGGAGAGATGACACACAGGTATATACTATATAGAGGAGGAGATGACATACAGGTACATACTACATACAGGAGGAGATGACATACAGGTATATACTATATACAGGAGGAGATGACACACAGGTATATACTATATACAGGAGCAGATTACCTACAGGTATATAGTATATACAGGAGGAGATGACACAGGTATATGCTATGTATAGGAGGAGATGACATACAGGTATATACTATATACAGGAGATGACACACAGATATATACTATATATAGGTGAGATGACACACAGGTATATACTATATACAGGAGATTACATACAGGTATATCTAATATATAAAGCTGAATGTGTGTATGTATGTATGTGTGTATGTCCGGGATTGGCATCTGTACCGTCGCAGCTACAGCCACAAAATTTTGCACAGTCACACGTCTGGACCCCGAGAGCGTCATAGGCTATGTTGTGAGGTGAAATTTTAACCCCGCGCGTTCCAATTCACCAAACAATTTTGCTCCTATCTACATAATGGGGAAAAAGTGAAGGGAAAAGTGTTGGAGGAAAATTGACAGCTGCCAGATGTGAACAATGAGGACTTAAAGAATGAGAGCGATGGCGACAAAGAGTATATACCGTACAGTTGCTAAGGTGGGGCCCCGACATGGGATACTCACCACACACGGGGATATGAACACAAACACAAAATGCGCCACACACTACCACGTGCTTGAACACATATACCACCCTCAGCACACATTTCACCACACACACACACCAACCTCGCCACATAAAAGTCGAAACACAAAAGTCACCACTCAAAACTCGCTACATGCAAAACTCGCCATATGCAAAACTAGGCTCACGCAAAACTCGCCACACGTGCAAAACTCACCTCATGGAAAACTCACCTCATGCAAAACTTGCACACACAGAAAAATTGCCACATGTACAAAAGTTGCACCACATGCAAAAGTTGCCTCACACAAAACTTGCACATACTCAAAATGCACCACACATAAAACTCGCCACGCGCAAAACTCGCCATGCACAAATCTTGCTGCACACAACTTGCTACACTAACCTGTCACATGCAACTCAACACACAAAATGTTGCTACACGCATGTCGCCACACAAAACTCATCTCACAAAAGTCGCTACATGCATGTCGCCACACGCAACTCAACACACACAACTTGACACATAAAACTCGCCCTAAAACACACACAAGTCTGGTATTGTCCTTCAAAAATAAAAATCTGATTAATAAGCAAACTACAAGAGCAACAAATGTACCATATAGGAAATACGGCAGCTGTCAGTCACATGACCTGTCTATTATGTGTATGTGTGAGCTAATATATACTGCCAGGGGGGAGGGCTTCCTGTTGGCTGGGGATTTATCAGGCTGCCAATAGCAACCAATCACAGCTCAGCTTCTATTTTGCTACAGTTAATTAACCTGAGCTCTGATTGGTTAATATAGGCAACAAAGACATTCTCAGTATAACAAAGCTAATATATGTTGTGAAATGCTTCTATTTGCTTAGTTTTTGCCTTTTAATAATTACATTTCTATCTATTTGTTTTGTGGTTTTTGTGTGCAGAATAAATTTTTGTTAACACATTCTATTTTGCTAACAGCAGTCATTAACCCGGGCGAAGCCGGGTAGTACAGCTAGTATATATATATATATATAATATATAAAGCTGAATGTGTGTATGTGTGTATGTATGTATGTATGTGTGTGTGTATGTCCGGGATTGGCATCTGAACCGTCGCAGCTACAGCCACAAAATTTTGCACAGTCACACGTCTGGACCCCGAGAGCGTCATAGGCTATGTTGTGAGGCGAAATTTTAACCCCGCGCGTTCCAATTCACCAAACAATTTTGCCCCTATCTACATAATGGGGAAAAAATGAAAGGAAAAGTGTTGGAGGCAAATTAACAGCTGCCAGATGTAAACAAGGGGGACTTATAGAATGAGAGCGATGGCGCCAAAGAGTATATACTGTACAGTTTCTAAGGTGGGGCCCCGACATGGGATAATCACCACACCACCACGGGGATATGAACACACACACAAACCACACACTACCACGTGCTCGAACACATATATCACCCTCAGCACACATTTCACCACACATACACCAATCTCGCCACATAAAAGTCGAAACACAAAAGTCGCCGCTCAAAACTCGCCACGCGCAAAACTCTCCACATGCAAAACTCGCCACACGTGCAAAACTCACCTCATGGAAAACTCGCCACACGCAAAACTTGCACACGCAGAAAAATTGCCACATGCACAAAAGTTGCAACACATGCAAAAGTTGCCTCACACAAAACTTGCACATACTCAAAAGGCACCACACATAAAACTCGCCACGCGCAAAACTCGCCATGCGCAAAACTTGCTGAACACAACTTGCTACACTAACCTGTCACATGCAACTCGACACACAAAAAGTTGCTACACGCATGTCGCCACACAAAACTCATCTCACAAAAGTCGCTACATGCATGTCGCCACACGCAACTCAACACACACAACTTGACACACGAAACTCGCCCTAAAACACACACAAGTCTGGTATTATCCTTCAAAAATAAAAATCTGATTAATAAGCAGACAAACTACAAGAGCAACAAATGTACCATATAGGAATCCGGCAGCTGTCAGTCACATGACCAGTCTATTATGTGTATGTGTGAGCTAATATATACTGCCAGGGGGTGGGCTTACTGTTGGCTGGGGATTTATCAGGCTGCCAATTTAGCTTACAAATACTGTGGTAAAAATACTGACCAAATAACGTGTGAACGAGGGCTAATACAGGAGGAGATGACATACAGATATATACTATATACAGGAGGAGATGACACACAGGTATATACTATTTACAGGGGAGATGACACACAGGTATATACTATATACAGGAGGAGATGACACACAGATATATACTATATACAGGAGAGATGACACACAGGTATATACTATATACAGGAGCAGATTACCTACAGGTATATAGTATATACAAGAGGAGATGACATACAGGTATATGCTATGTATAGGAGGAGATGACATACAGGTATATACTATATACAGGAGGAGATGACACACAGATATATACTATATATAGGTGAGATGACACACAGGTATATACTATATACAGGAGATTACATACAGGTATATCTAATATATAAAGCTGAATGTGTGTATGTATGTATGTGTGTATGTCTGGGATTGGCATCTGCACCGTCGCAGCTACAGCCACAAAATTTTGCACAGTCACACGTCTTGACCCCGAGAGCGTCATAGGCTATGTTGTGAGGTGAAATTTTAACCCCGCACGTTCCAATTCACCAAACAATGTTGCCCCTATCTACATAATGGGGAAAAAGTGAAGGGAAAAGTGTTGGAGGAAAATTGACAGCTGCCAGATGTGAACAATGGGGACTTAAAGAATGAGAGCGATGGCGCCAAAGAGTATATACCGTACAGTTGCTAAGGTGGGGCCCCGACATGGGATACTCACCACACACGGGGATATGAACACAAACACAAAATGCGCCACACACTCCCACGTGCTTGAACACATATACGACCCTCAGCACACATTTCACCACACACACACCAACCTCGCCACATAAAAGTTGAAACACAAAAGTCACCACTCAAAACTCGCCACGCGCAAAACTCGCTACATGCAAAACTCGCCATATGCAAAACTAGGCTCACGCAAAACTCGCCACACGTGCAAAACTCACCTCATGGAAAACTCACCTCATGCAAAACTTGCACACACAGAAAAATTGACACATGTACAAAAGTTGCAAAACATGCTAAAGTTGCCTCACACAAAACTTGCACATACTCAAAACGCACCTCACATAAAACTCGCCACACGCAAAACTCGCCATGCGCAAATCTTGCTGCACACAACTTGCTACACTAACCTGTCACATGCAACTCGACACACAAAATGTTGCTACACGCATGTCACCACACAAAACTCATCTCACAAAAGTCGTTACATGCATGTCGCCACACGCAACTCAACACACACAACTTGACACATAAAACTCGCCCTAAAACACACACAAGTCTGGTATTATCCTTCAAAAATAAAAATCTGATTTAATAAGCTGACAAACTACAAGAGCAACAATTGTACCATATAGGAAATACGGCAGCTGTCAGTCACATGACCTGTCTATTATGTGTATGTGTGAGCTAATATATACTGCCAGGGGGTGGGCTTCCTGTTGGCTGGGGATTTATCAGGCTGCCAATAGCAACCAATCACAGCTCAGCTTCTATTTTGCTACAGGTAATTAATCTGAGCTCTGATTGGTTAATATAGGCAACAAAGACGTTCTCAGTATAACAAAGCTAATATATGTTGTGAAATGCTTCTATTAGCTTAGTTTTTGCCTTTTAATAATTACATTTCTATTTATTTGTTTTGTGGTTTTTGCGTGCAGAATAAATTTTTGTTAACACATTCTATTTTGCTAACAGCAGTCATTAACCCGGGCGAAGCCGGGTAGTACAGCTAGTCTAATATATAAAGCTGAATGTGTGTATGTGTGTATGTGTGTATGTATGTGTGTGTGTCCGGGATTGGCATCTGAACCGTCGCAGCTACAGCCACAAAATTTTGCACAGTCACACGTCTGGACCCCGAGAGCGTCATAGGCTATGTTGTGAGGTGAAATTTTAACCCCGCGCTTTCCAATTCACCAAACAATTTTGCCCCTATCTACATAATGGGGAAAAAGTGAAGGGAAAAGTGTTGGAGGAAAATTGACAGCTGCCAGATGTGAACAATGGGGACTTAAAGAATGAGAGCGATGGCGCCAAAGAGTATATACCGTACAGTTGCTAAGGTGGGGCCCCGACATGGGATACTCACCACACACGGGGATATGAACACACACACAAAATGTGCCACACACTACCACATGCTTGAACACATATACCACCCTCAGCACACATTTCACCACACATACACCAACCTCACCACATAAAAGTCGAGACACAAAAGTCACCAGTCACCACTCAAAATTCGCCACGCGCAAAACTCGCTACATGCAAAACTCGCCATATGCAAAACTAGGCTCACGCAAAACTCGCCACACGTGCAAAACTCACCTCATGGAAAACTCACCTCATGCAAAACTTGCACACACAGAAAAATTGCCACATGTACAAAATTTGCACCACATGCAAAAGTTGCCTCACACAAAACTTGCACATACTCAAAACGCACCACACATAAAACTCGCCACGCGCAAAACTCGCCATGCACAAATCTTGCTGCACACAACTTGCTACACTAACCTGTCACATGCAACTCGACACACAAAAAGTTGCTAAACGCATGTCACCACACAAAACTCATCTCACAAAAGTCGCTACACGCATGTCGCCACACGCAACTCAACACACACAACTTGACACATGAAACTCGCCCTAAAACACACACAAGTCTGGTATTGTCCTTCAAAAATAAAAATCTGATTAATAAGCAGACAAACTACAAGAGCAACAATTGTACCATATAGGAAATACGGCAGCTGTCAGTCACATGACCTGTCTATTATGTGTATGTGTGAGCTAATATATACTGCCAGGGGGTGGGCTTACTGTTGGCTGGGGATTTATCAGGCTGCCAATAGCAACCAATCACAGCTCAGCTTCTATTTTGCTACAGTTAATTAATCTGAGCTCTGATTGGTTAATATAGGCAACAAAGACATTCTCAGTATAACAAAGCTAATATATGTTGTGAAATGCTTCTATTAGCTTAGTTTTTGCCTTTTAATAATTACATTTCTATCTATTTGTTTTGTGGTTTTTGTGTGCAGAATAAATTTTTGTTAACACATTCTATTTTGCTAACAGCAGTCATTAACCCGGGTAGTACAGCTAGTATATATATATATATATATATATATATATATATATATATATATATATATATATATATATATATATATATATATATGTGTATATATATATATATATATATATATATATATATATATATATATATATATATATATATATTCTATTCTGACAGTTCTGGCAGGGAATTGACTGCATTTGGCTGATGAAATGTCGAGTTTCCAATGAGATGCTCATGAAAACCGCACGACATGCCATTTTTTCTCGCCCATCGACTTGCATTCACTTGTTTTTTTCCTCAGTCTGATAAGAGCTGAGGGAAAACTCACATTTAAGAACTGACTCATTTACTAACATTGGTCAGAATGCAGCGTGATGTTTTTGTGCACTGCACTCATACGATTTATACGCCCAAAGGCTGGAGTCATACTTGTTGTATAAAAAAATCGGTCCGATTTTGACGGCCGAGAATCGCACAAATGTTCCCAAACAGTGATCCGTATCTAATCCGCTTGGAATGTGAGGAGGTGATTTCCTCACATCTAGTAACAGTGCGATATCTGTATGGCATCCGTATGCAATGCGATTTTAACATCAGCTTTTACATACAGTAGTTCTCTCTATGTAAAAGCTCATGTTAAAATTGCATTGTAATACACAACTGTAGACATCGTTTTAGTACCAAGTAATCTTCAAAACATATAGATATATATATATATACAATATATATATATACATATATATATATATATATATATATATATATATATATATATATATATATATATAAATAGATATAGATAGATTAAAAGCCGGCAAATGAACTGCCATGTACAGTATAGAATAGAATAGGTTAGAATAGAATAGATAGAATATATATATACCTACACTATATGTCAGTGACACACGTACATACATATATATATATATATCTTTATATTTTATAGAGAGATAGATAGCAGAATAGCCGATAATTCATTTGTCGTCTTCTGTATAATCATTGCAGAAGCCGACAGGGTAGGAGACATGGTTTACATGCAGTAAACCATTGCAGGACAGTTAGATTTATAGATGTCAGTGTCTAATCCTGTTAGTAGTATGTGTGTGTAAAATTTGGGACCTGTATGTATTTAGTAAAAGAATGTATTCTCTGAAGAACCTGGCGTGGGCTCCCGCGCAATTTTCTGTGTCAGAGTGGGATAGCCAGTGACTGAGGACAGATATTAATAGCCTAGAGAGGGACCATGGTTATTGCCCCCCCTGGCTAAAAACATCTTAACCCAGCTACCCCAGCAAGATGCGCCAATTCCGGCACTTAGCCTCTCTCTTCCCACTGACCTGTAGAGGTGGCATATGGGGTAATAAGGGGTTAATGTCACCTTTGTATTGTAAGGTGACATTAAGCCTAGCTTAGTAATGGAGAGGTGTCAATAAGACCTCTATCCATTACTAATCCTAAAGTTTGTAAAGCGTTAAACAAACACACACACATGCAGAATAATGTATTTTATTGAAATGAAAGAACACGCAATTTTGCCATCTTTATTCTTCTGACAAACCAAACGATGTACTCGATCTCCTGTAATAAATAAAAAATAAAAAAACAACAGTATACCCATACCTGTCCGCCGTTTAGTCCCACGGCGTAATCCATATATGGGGGATATATAGCTTACAACCGGAAGCGGTGCTAATGCTAGTGTTCCCTTTATTTTTTTGAGCAGTATGTGTATACACCTATACTAGGTGTATATATCTATTCTATCTATTCTACTCTAACCTGTCAGTGTCACTTTGCATTACACCCACTGAATTGCTGGCTTTTCAAAGGACACTGGTGCGTGTTTCTCACAAGTCACACTGATCATCTGTGTGGTGTGCGAGTTTTTCTCGCACCCATAGACTTTCATTGGCGAGTCTTGGCCGATATACGGTACAAATCGCAGCATGCTGCGATTTCACTCGCACGTATAATACGGCCGAGAAAAAAATGGATGATGGAAGCTGCCCATAGATTAACATTGGTCCGAGGGCTATGCGATTTTTTCTTACATAGCACTCGTCTGTATTCCTCTCTAGTGTGACTCCAGTCAAATAGTGCAAGTTGCAAAAGTGATGCTCCATATTAATGCATTTGAATGAGATTTCCTAAAAGCTCCTGTGGGTATAATATGTATCTTAATCCCTTTGTCCATATAGTGCATGTGTACATCACATGATATGGAAAGAGTTTAGCATGTCAGAGGAAATAGTGAAGCTGACATCCTGAAAGTTCTGAATTAATGCAGAAAGTATATTGCAAAAAATACAAAGAATAATATATATTGCCTAAAACCAGAAAACACTGATTAAATATATTAGTTAGTCTTGCACACAGATTGCAAACTGTTTCTTTTTTTTTATACCGGCATCATAAAAAGGAATAATCTAGGTCCATATGGTACGTGGCAATAGCACAACATGAGAAACAGAAACCATACTAAATTAGCATATTCCAGAACAGGAACATAAATCAAGAGTTTCCATGCACGCCCCATAGTCACAGCAGTACGTCTAAGGTGCACCTACAGCATGGAGGAAACTATTTTCTGTAATAAACATTCTATGTATTACCCCATTGAAGACCTGGTGATTTTAGGTTTTTCTTTTGTTTAATTCCTCTTGTTTTTTTGAAAATCAATTTTTTTTCCATCTACATAGCTGTAGGAGGGCTTGTTTCTTTAAGGTACAAATTGACGTTTTAAAATACTTCATTCATTTTACATATAACATAATGAAAAAATGAGAAAAAATATCCAGGCGAGGTCAAATAGTGAAAAATCACCACAATTCTGGTACTGAGTTTTGGATTTGTTTTTTCCGTGTTCAGTGTGTGAGAAAATGGACCTGACAATATGATTCTCCGGGCCTCGTCATTTTCTGAGTGAGGTGTGGTCGATGCGATTAGAGGCAGATGCCTGCTGTTTGGTGTATGGTGATGGCTCAGCTCCTGAGCCTGCTCCATACATCTCTCACATGACCTGTGACTAAAATGTATGTCACAGGGGTTACGGGAAACAAGTAGCACTGTGGTCTAGTCCAGAAACAATGTACCTTACATTTTACGAACAAGCTACAGTTTTTTACACATTTCTTAAACCGAACTATATATGTGTTGGTATTAATCATTGGTACTTATCATGCTTAGTTTGTCTACCTTTTACCATCAGATCAGGTTATGTTTAGGTAAAAAATTCTGTGCTGATTAATTTCTTAATACATATTTCTTGCAGGTGAGGTACTGTTGTTATGATACACAGCTCTTTAACAACTGCACAGACATAGCATTAAACAACATTATGCTTAGCTTTGGAGCTTGCATAATTGAGGTCAATGTATTAACAGTACACAGTAAGCTCATAGGCTCCCACTAGTGGTGGCTTCAGTAAGCCAGAATGTTATCTTTTAAAGGGGAGGTGCCATCAAAAAAAAATTGTTTTCAGCAATTGAAAAAATGTAAGTAATTAATGTTTAAATTTTCTTTAAAAATATTATAATTTGTTTATAATTTAGTAAAATATGAAAAATAATTTTAAAAGGTTTGGCATTTGCACTTTTAAACACTAGGGGAGCAGCTAATTAAATCTGACAAAAACCTAGTGTACAACTAGCTCACATTACTGCACTGCAGTAATTATGGGCGGAGTCTGCTGACATGGCTGTGAACACAGTGAGAAGCTATTTTGTTGGTGACTGCAAAGTTATACTGACAAGTAGACAGTCACCAAGGAAGGAGGCAGCAAGGATTCTGGGAGATATATGGTGGAGGGAGCAGGGTGACAGCAGCACAGAGTATTTCAGGAGAGCAGTGTGCTGGTATATGGAGGCACCCTGTTCGGTGCGCGGAGCAGCCAGGGATTGTACATAGAGCGCTGTCTTTTATACACATGGATGGACCATCTGCTTCACAGAAATCCAGGAAACATTTCTGCGGATTGATGGCCTGTTCTGATCCAGACTTTGCATGCAAAGACCCCATTCCCCTCCTCAGATCCTGTCTTCTTCATCCTGTCCTGGTGATGTGTAAAAGCGAGGTGACAGGCGCAGTTCGGTAACAATAAAAATGAGACCCCTCTCTTCAGCAGCCTCACCAGCCTTCCTCTGACTGCACCTAACTGTAGGTCATGCTGCCCCCTCTATTACCCCAGACCCGTATGCAGGTGCTCAGAACCACCCTAGATTGGGTCCCCTTTCTGAAGATAATACTGCCATAGTGTTCTCACATAATACCGCCATACAGATCACACATAATACTGTCCTATAGTTCTCACATGATACCATCATATAGATTGCAAATAACGACGCCATAGTGTTCTCACATAATACCGCCATATTGATCACACATAATACCGCCATATACTTCACACATAATACCGCCATATACTTCTCACATAATACCACCGTATAGATCACACATAACAGGGGGGAGAGGAGTGCATAGGAGAGGATTAGATACACATCTCAGCAGTCAGTATCACACATAGGAGGATTAGATACACAGCTCAGCAGTCAGTTTCACACTGGATAGTATTAGATACACAGCTCAGTCAGTATCACACAGGATAGGATTAGATACACGTCTCAGCAAAGTATCACACAGGAGAGGATTAGATACACGGCTCAGCATACAGTAAAACACAGAATAGGATTAGATACACGACTCAGCACACAGTATCACACAGGGTAGGATTAGATACACAGCTCAGTCAGTATCACACAGGGTAGGATTAGATACATGGCTCAGCAGACAGCATCACACAGGAGAGGAATAGATACACAGCTGTCAGTATCACACAGGGTAGGATTAGATACACGGCTCAACATACAGTAACACACAGAATAGGATTAGATACACGGCTCAGCACACAGTATCCTACAGGAGAGGATTAGATACACGTCTCAGCACAGTATCACACAGGGTAGGATTAGATACATGGCTCAGCAGACAGCATCACACTGGAGAGGATTAGATACACAGCCCTGTCAGTATCACACAGGATAGGATTAGATACATGGCTCAGCACAGTAACACACATGGGAGGAGATACAATGCTCAGAGTCAGCATCACAAAGGATAGGATTAGATTACCTCTCCCCCTCCCCCGCCGATATTACTTCATTGCTGCTGACGCTGCTCTTTTCTCCCTCCTGTGCTGTCCTTAGTCTCCTCCTCCTATAACAGCAGGGCTCTCAAGTGGAGCTCACAGATGCACTGTGAGCTCCAGAAAGATGGCACCGATCTCCTGTCTCTGCTGTGATGTGGACGGCCCAGGGGGTGTGGCCAGATTACAGCAGGCAGTAGCTCAATGTAAAGTTTAGGGTTGGATGCTGACCGCAGTCTCCTATGCCCAGGGCAGCCGTATTTGCAGAGTGTAAGTGTTGTGCAGCTACACTTACACTCCTGCAAAGCAAAATGGTGGCGCCCAGTGGCTGAAAAAATAATTAATAATAAAAAAAAGTTAACGTTAAAAAATGTAAATTTGTATTTAAAATAATTGTTTATATAAACAATCATTTTTAATACAAAAAAATAAAATGCGGCACCTTCCCTTTAAGTCTATGTCTATGCAGGGTCTTCTAGCCTTTCTTCCGAAAAACAGAGCTCTACCTGATGAAAAAAAAATTAATTACATATTACAGGATTGGGAATTTATTTCACCACAAGTAAATTGAGCAAGGCCAGAATGTGGCTGGAAGTATGCAAATCGCATACCTGCAGTCACATGACCACCTGGCACCGAGAATCCTGACAGCAAGCACAGTGTACACTGTGAAGATTCACAAGTCTGCAGTCACAAACAGTGACTAAAGATTTGTACCCCAAGCCTTATTTAGTGCTACAGCTGTAGGTCTGTATCCTGTCTGCACTATGCCACTCAATTAATTAAATAATCTTCATTTTTATATCCTGGTCCAGGTAAAAGTATTTCTGTGTCTTTATCAGTTGTCATATATGTTACTGAGATCTCACTTTGACATATTAGGGGAGAAATCAGTCAGCCATATCACATCCCGCATAAAACTATCCTAGGCTCATTATTACCAGGTGAAATGCACATGGTTGTGTTAATACTTTGATATTCTAAATCTAAACAAAAGCAAGATTGCCTTACACAGGCGTGTACTCCAGAGGACAGAGAATTAACTTAAATCCAATATTGCGGCCAGCATGCAGCCAGCGGGTAAGGAAAGGGTGAATCAAACACCCGAAAACCCCGCCCATATGACCCAAAACCAGTCCCACCAAATTCAGGTGACAGGTTCCCTTTAACACATCAAGAACAATTAATAATGAATGCCAAACAACACAACTCCAGGTTTAGCTCCTGTTTGAGTAATCTGTAGTTATAGACTAATAAATTTAGTGAACTAAGCAATTTATGTCCTTACAGCTTTAACCCCTTCCCGACATGTGACGGTATAGTACGTCACATGTCGGGACCCCCGCTTTGATGTGCGCTCCGGCGGTGAGCGCACATCAAAGTCGCGACATGTCAGCTGTTTTTTACAGCTGACATGTGCGCGCAATAGCGGCGGGTGAAATCGCGATCACCCGCCGCTATTAACTAGTTAAATGCCGCTGTCAAGCGCAGACAGCGGCATTTAACTACCGCATCCGGCCGTGCGGCCGGATATGAGCGCATCGCCGACCCCCGTCACATGATCGGGGGTCGGCGATGTGTCAGGAAGGTAACCATAGAGGTCCTTGAGACCTCTATGGTTACTGATTGCCGGTGGCTGTGAGCGCCACCCTGTGGTCGGCGCTCACAGCACACCTGCAAATCTGCTGTGTAGCAGCGATCTTATGATCACTGCTGCATAGCAGAGCCGATCGGGCTGTGCCTGCTTCTAGCCTCCCATGGAGGCTATAGAAGCATGGCAAAAGTAAAAAAAAAAAGTTTTTAAAAATGTGAAAAAAATAAAAAAAATATAAAAGTTTAAATCACCCCCCTTTCGCCCCAATCAAAATAAATCAATAAAAAAAAAACCCAACCTACACATATTTGGTATCGCCGCGTTCAGAATCGCCCGATCTATCAATAAAAAAAAAGCATTAACCTGATCGCTAAATGGCGTAATGAGAAAAAAATTCGAAACGCCAGATTTACGTTTTTTTGGTCGCCACGACATTGCATTAAAATGCAATAACGGGCGATCAAAAGAACGTATCTACACCAAAATGCTATCATTAAAAACGCCAGCTCGGCACGCAAAAAATAAGCCCTCACCTGACCCCAGATCACGAAAAATGGAGACGCTACGAGTATCGGAAAATGGCGCAATTTTGTTTTGTTTTGTTTTTTGCAAAGTTTGGAATTTTTTTTCACCACTTAGGTGAAAAATAACCTAGTCATGTTAGGTGTCTGTAAACTCGTAGTGACCTGGAGAATCATAATGGCAGGTCAGTTTTAGCATTTAGTGAACCTAGCAAAATAGGCAAGCAAAAAACAAGTGTGGGATTGCACTTTTTTTGCAATTTCACTGCACTTGGAATTTTTTTCCCGTTTTCTAGTACACGACATGCTAAAACCAATGATGTCGTTCAAAAGTACAACTCGTCCCGCAAAAAATAAGCCCTCACATGGCCAAATTGACGGAAAAATAAAAAAGTTATGGCTCTGGGAAGGAGGGTAGCGAAAAACGAAAATGGAAAAACGGAAAAAGCTCCGGGGGTGAAGGGGTTAAACATGCATTAGGTGCAGTTTCTTAAAAAATTTATGCTAATTGATTAATTAAAATTCCCCAACTGCTACACTCGTGCCAGTGTTAGTAGGATGCAAATGCCATTTACCGTGCCTGTCTTTATAACCGAACATTTCTGAATTGTGGTTTTGACAGCCCATATAATATAATGCAAGAAGCAATTTACGTACATTATTATCTTAAGTTTGCAAAAATGCACTACAATATCTCTTTTGTATTAGTATACTACTTTTATAAGTCTCTTCTCGATGCCCTTCCTTTTAGGAAAGATCACTTGTTCCCATCTGCTGCGCGGTTCATCCCCTTTAATATTTGTATCACTTTTGGATTTAGGATAGTGCAAGGTAACAAGATGTCACCAAAAACAGCACATCTCCTTGACCCTTATTCAGTTATTGCAGCTACTACAGTAACGTAGCTAACGGGGGGGGGGGGGGCAGAAGGTGGCCCACTCTGAGGGGCCCACCGAGCTAATGTGGGGTCTTTGTACAGTGTGGGGGCCATCATGCAGTGTTCGAGCCACCAAAACAGCAGGGAGACTCGGAACATTATTAGATGTAAAGTGGGCACTTATTGTTATAGGGGCACTCTGGCTATTGTGAATGTCAAAGGGGTACACAGTGGGCATTTTTACTTTCTAGGAGAAAAATATAAGCACTGTTTTTTAGGGCACTTGAACAGGACAGTAATAGATTCTAGGGGTTTGTTTTACCATCTGGAGGGCACACAGCAGTTATGAGTAATAGGGACACATACGGCAGCAGTGGCCCAGTATTGGGGTATTAGCAGGCTAAGCAGTTTGTGCAGGCTAGGGATAGATAGGGACAGTGCCTGACATGTGAGAAGTCAGATGTGTCTTTGCTGTAATCTCTGCAGCTGAGTCCAGGATGAAGAAGTTGTCATGTCCATCTGGGACCGATGTTAAAGACAGGAAAAGTGAACGATTCCATCAGAAAGATCGTCAGCTGTAAGTCACCATCTGTAACTGTACTGTAATCTCTTATATGTTCTGCAGGACTGGTATCTACTACTGTATGGCCACTATAATATGGCGTTATTATCAGTGTTGGTCTTTGTATAGAGATTATTTTCAGTAGCAGCACAGTCATCTGCTGAGGTTCTCCTACATCCACTATTTAGTTTGCACCACCATAGTTGTAATCAGGGTTACCTGATTAGGGGCCACTCAGAAGTTTCACACCCCTCCCCCCGAACCAAACCCCTAGCTACGCCTCTGAACTACTGTATATAAATATCTAAGAAATATAGTCAAAATCATATAAACCACTTAATACACAAGGTTGTTAATCAGAGAGTGTAAAATAGCAAATTCTATTTCATGAAATGATTAATATAATTACATTTGAAGCGTGATCATTAACATTGCCATGCAACATTTGCGAGGTCCAGCAGTGCAATTGTGCTACTGGTTATACATTTACTTGGAAAAATACAATAATCACATCCCACGTAAAAGCTACCAGTGAGCTAATAAGAATCTGACATTCCTTACAAAGTACAATCTACAGTATGGGTTACTTCCTAGGAGAAAGGTCATGATCTTATTTCCCAATGGATTCTTTATAACTTTTAGACAATATTACCTTGTTAAGTGAAATCCCCACTGCAAATTTGGCACATAGCAGGACAATACTTTTTTTTTCACATGTCTGTACAGGTTGAATACATAGGGAGGTGTTTATCAATACTGCCTAATTTTTAGACAATGCAAACTTAGGCTATGCACCATTAAATGGGCACAATTTATCACAGCGCTGATTTAAAATGTTGTTGCTTCTTTAGAATGTTTAGTTTAAGTTTCCATCACATATTAGTTGACTTATTTTGTGCCAGATTCAGTACACACCAAAAGTTTTGACACACCTTCTCATTTAAAGATTTTTCTGTATTTTTTTATGACTGTGAAAACTGTACATTCACACTGAAGGCATCAAAACTCTGAATTAACACATGTGGAATTATATACTTAACAAAAAAGTGTGAAACAAATGAAAATATGTCTTATAATCTAGGTTCTTCAAAGTAGCCACCTTTTGCTTTTGATGACTGCTTTGCACACACTTGGCATTCTCTTGATGAGCTTCAAGAGGTAGTCTCCGGGAATGGTCTTCCAACAATCTTGAAGGAGTTCCCAGAGATGCTTAGCACTTGTTGGCCCTTTTGCCTTCACTCTGCGGTCCAGCTCACCCCAAACCATATTGATTGGGTTCAGGACTGGTGACTGTGGTGGCCAGGTCATCTGGCGTAGCACCCCATCACTCTCCTCACTATGCAAATTATTTTTTTACAATAAATTAAACTAGATTAAAAAAGTAGATGCATTTATTTATATGACTCCACTGTGAACCACGCGCTGCCTCTGATCCACAATAAATATCAAGTGTCCACCAGAATTCTTACTGTGTCCTCTCCTTTTGTGTTAACATCCTAATAATTTAAATGGGACTGAACCAGCACCAGACATATACAAAAATGCAAATTTTATCATGTTGTGTTTTTCATTTTGGTAGTTTGCACCATTTTTCATGTCTAAATTGATGCATCCTACCATACTCCTGATCAGGGTTGTCAACTGCCTAGAAATTCCAGGACAGTAGAAATTGGGTGCTTTTTTGCTTTGCCTTTAAAAAATGTTTTTTTTTAAGCTGAAGAAACTTCTACTGATTATTTTGCCTGTAAGTATCATTATATCTCAGTTTACAGTGAATGCAGCTGATATCTACATATCAGAATTATGCACTGGTAGACATTGATTAATAAGAGACGTTTCAGTCAACAAATGACCTTCATCAGTCATGGGATAGAAAAAAAAACATGTGAAGTCGCACTATGTCTGCGGTGTCTCGAATTTTTTTTTGGTAAGCTGTCCAGAAAAAGTTAAAAGTCAAGCTGGCAACCCTGTGCCTGACAGTATAATGAAAACATAGTCAATTCTTCTTTTCCAGTTTTTAACTTAAGCTTCGTATGGATTCAATTGCTTATATCGCCAATTGTGCATGTGCATATTCATTTCTTTCTTTTCTAATATTATCACCCACTGTGTGGGATATTTGCATAGTGGCTTCCGGTCCATATTATGGCCGGGCATGCTTTAGTCATATGAGATCTATTTCCACCAGATAACAGGCACCTAGTTTGTTACTGTAGGTAAACAAGATTGCTTATATCCCCCATTGTCTTGCTTGCGCCGTATAGTTTATTTCCATGTGTCGAGTTACTTACTTTTTTCATGGACCGTTCATTTTTCTCCTCTTAATACTGGTTTCCGTCTTACTATTTGACATGCTGTAACCTCGTAGTACATGACTTCCGCCAGTTTCCTTAAACATCATTGTCTACTTACCATCTAATTGGCTGCCCCACACATGTGATTCCATGTGATCACAATGCGTCATCTATCTGCATCACTTCCCTATACGCTGTGATTCCAGAACCACTGAGTCTTCCTGCCTTGCTCTGGTATTCAATTAATAATTACTTTAATTAGGTATATATCACCAACAGGTAAGTGGCATTCATACCATTGCCCCTGAGGAAGCTGCACTGCAGCGATACGCATGAGGTTACATTCCCATCTCTAACTTCATTATTAATGCAGGTTCTGTATTCGCTCACATTATGTGATGGCTTATTGAGTCCATACTCTTACTTGTTCTGTGTAGCTTCTTGAACATAGGGCTTCCTGGTTTCCTATGTGTGATATTTATCTTTATCTCTATGATGGATTAAGTTAACTCAGGCGATGTATTATTATGAGTCTATTGGGTTTATTGTTTTTTATTCTAATACTTATGGCACTTTGGCATGTTTGATACTCAATTCATGAGTTAATATAATTATCCATATGAGTATTTGATTATGCACTTGCACTTTATCTTTACATGTTGCGTGTTATGCACTTTATATGTGGTTATGTATTTGTAAACAATTCCGTGGGTTACCCTGTTTTTTCCATTCATTTGATACCACAGATGATGGTATATAGTTCTTACTAAATTTGTGAGCTTGTCTATTAATCAGGGTATTTCAGCACTTTGCATCTGCCTTTTGATGGTTAATTTGGGTATACAGCGGCTCTTTATTAATGAGCTAGTGGTTGTGGCTAGTGGCCTATGGGCATTTTTTAAATGTCTTTAATTGGTCTGTTGTCCTTATATATGTCATGTCATAATAAAAAATATGTTATATCCAGTCCCCAGTTTTGCATACGTTTTCTCTGTTTTCACTTTAATCCGACTATCGGATCGCACTCTGCCATGTAAGTCAAGGTGTCCATGGAATAAATCTGAGAGCATTCGGATAACATCTAAGTGCAGTCTGATTTTCATGGACTGATACAATGAAGAAGATTTTTTTTCATCTTTTCCTCATCCAAGGAAATAGGATCACACTATGATCAACCTCAGAGTTTGATGAGAGTGTGATCAGAGTTTGATCAAAGTGTGATTAGCATGATAGGCCATATTCTCTCGGATAACAGAAAATACACTGGTGTGACCCCGATTAAAGGAAACCAATCTACATAACTATACCAGCCCCTGGTTACATTAGCAGCCTTGGTTTGAGTGAGAAAAATTGACTTAAAATATCGCCTCTCAATGTTCTTTTCAATGATCTGACACTAGTCATGGTCTCCCCACTGCTAGCTCATTGACCCTTCTTCAATTGATGTTCTGCTCCACACGACTTCACATGCTGGGCAGGACATTAAAGCTGAAAGTGCTAGCTACCAGTAAGAACAGTGACTAGTCCTTGCCGCAGGGCTACCCACAGGAAGGTGCGGCACGCTGGAATTTTGCAAATTTTCTCAAGATGCGACATTTTCCAAGGGCATGTTTAGCACTATATTAATGTATTATAATGACATAAACCTATATCGTGCATGTAACCTTGGCAATTTAAACACGCTGGTTCCATCTGAGCGATTGGGTAAGGGCTCCTGGCAGGAAAAATATAAATATTACTAAGAATCCAGTAGAGCAGTCAGATTTTCACGTTTCCTGACAAAGTCCTAATGATTATACCACAGTACAAATGTATTCTCTACAGCAGTGACAGCACTTTGCTATGTGCGGTGCCTATCAAAAAATGTATGCCTCTGAGACATCCACAGCAAGATTTTTGACACTTCTGGCTCATGGAGATAAGCCCCTGCACACAGCATATTAACAACCACTCAATTCCATTCTAACCAGAAGTCACATTTAATCCACTCTGGGGTCCATCTGCAATATGCCCAGCGCGCACTCCGATACTGGCCTCGCGTCAGTGCCAGTGAAACCGAAGATGGTAGAGATACTTTGCATAGGAAATGTGTTATATACCTCGAAGATTAGCTGTACATTTAGGAAGCAGTTTTTATATATATTATATATTGGCGTGCAGATATATTTATACATTGCCATGGTTACTGGAAATGCCGACCGGATAGACAGCATATGTCAAGCAAGTAAATCTCTTCATAATTCCAGTCTGTAAATCCTGTTATCCCATCCAATTTTTCCATATGCCAAAACAATACCTGGGATATCAGATAAAGACACGAAATAGGATTTCCTGAATTGATTTAGTAAACGCTGCAGCTATCTCTGGAGCCATGTTTTATGCTGCATTTGCGGCGCGCCCCCACACCGCCGCAGGGCCGAGGGGGATACCCGGAGCCGGGCCTCTGGGTCTCAGTCTCGGGGTTGTCACGGTGGCTAGACCCGGTCCGTGGCCCTGTCCGTCAGTGGGGGACGTCCGGTGTAATAGGTGGTAGTAATGATAGCGGTGGAGCGGTGCAGTTGTGGGGTGTAAGTCGCGGTAAATAACGAGGACACCAGGTTGCAGTCTCTTTACCTCTTTACTGGAGATCTCTGAGTCCTCAGTCCAGAACACGGTTCACCAGGCTACGCAAGTCCGGCCGGTCCAATGGCACCTCCAGAGTTCTCCTCTCAGGTGGAAATCTGTGCCTTCCTTCTAGCGCTATGTGTTGTAGTCCTTCCCTGCTGTGCTTACGGAAAGTAACCCCACAACGGTTGTGTCTGTTTCTTAAGTTCCCTCACAACTCGATTTGATGTTCCTCTGTAATCCACCCCTTCCCTGTATTCAGGTTGGAATGGCACCCGTTTGTCAGGTAGGCCTGGAGTTCTTCCGGGACCCTAGAGTCGCCCCTCTCCCGCAATTGCCCCCCAAGACTTCATAGGTGATATGTGGTAGACAGCCCGCCTGAGACCGACTGTCCTGCCGCTGTTTGGAGTATGGCTTGAAGCTGTATTCTAATCCACTCCCTCGGCGTTCCGGCCACCGGTATTGCGCCTCAGCAGGGTGCTGCCTCTTTCAACAAAACCCCTGCTGGTATTCTCCTTCTGCTTGATCTCGTTTCTCACTCAGCACAATCTATCTCGCTTCTAGTCCTTTCTTGAGTCCCGCCGCTTCCAGGAGCCTGCGCGGACCCGTTACGTTCTTTCAATGCCAAGCCTCTGCCAGGATCCCACCCCTGGCAGAGACCCTACAGTCTCTCCCTTCACAACACCCCCTGCCACAGGGTGTTGCTCCGTTCAATCCCGTCAGCGTTCTCTCTAACTTCCTGCCTGACCCCCAGTTTACCCACTATGGTGGGGAGTGGCCTAATGAATAGCACCCTTAGCTCCCCCCGGAGGCCCAGCTGTGAAACATATTGGTGTCTGTGATACCTGATTGGAGGAACTCCTTCGGTGCCATCGAACGTACCATGGCTCCCCTTATCGGCGAAGCCACAGTACTGCAACGACCAGAACTCTGGGGCGCTGCACTCCCCCCTGGTTAAACACAGTACTCCGGGACTGGGAAGAAAAACAACAATACAGATTAGTAAACAGACATACAATTTTGTTGAGTGCAAAACGATAAGTATACTTGAACAGGCTTCCCTTTATGGGAGGTGAGGACACTTTTAACGTTACAAACATGGTCAACATTATAAATTACAGGCTATGCATAACTCCCGTTACCCAACCGGGTATTCTACTTAGTGCAAATTCTAGAACAATAAATTAACATTGCCTTTAAGAAACATACACTCTTAGTTTACCAAAGGCCTTCCTATAATCACATTACAGGGTAAGGTAACTTCACATTCTCCTACTTTGAACCTGCAGGACCGCCTGTCCCTATGGCACCAGACCTACTGCCTCTCCTTTCTTTTACAGGACCGCCCCGTTCAGCCAGGGCCTACTGCCTTTCTCTACTATACATGGTATAGACATAACATTCCTTTCGTTTAAAGAACTCTGAGCCAGCTCTACTCGGCTCCTTTAAGGACTCACTCTCTAACCCCTACGGGTTCACTCTCTGTCCTTAGTAACAAAGTAACTTTCAATGGGGACGCGGGGTTTACCTTCTATCCTCACCTTCATTATTACTTCGCTTACTTTCAACTATGCAGACCTCTATCTCTACCCCTACGGGCTCTCTGCATCTTTTCTTTCTGCAAAACATTATTTAGACATTTCAACAAATTCAACACATATAACTTAGCATGTAAAACAGTTACATTTCTTTTCAAAGCATCATTATGGCATTACTGTTCTGCAACAGTATCTCTCTCAAGTTCAGTTTCTCACATCCCCTTTAAGAGGAGACCAAGTCTTTCTAAGGTAGCTCGTCTTCTCAGCCTACCGGCCCATGCAAAGGTTCCGGCATGGTATCTTCGCAAAGTGTCTTTAACTAGAACCGGTAGGAAAGGTATCTTCACAAAGTGTCTTTGGCTCAAACAAATAGGGCAAATATCTTCGCAGAGTGTCTTTGGCTAAAACCAGTAGGGTGCACCTTTAAGAAGGTGCAAACTATTTACAAGGGAAGTTCGAATCATGCACAGTCCATGATTTCTGCAGTTCGTGTAACTTTTGTGCAACAACTTCAGAAAAGGAAAACAAACAAAGAGGATCCCAGGTTAACAGAGGGATCCATTAACCCTGGGCAGGTTTAGCAGCAACTCAAAAGAACAAATAGTAACTATTTACATTTTCATGGTATCGAGGTTTATTCTTCTTCTGGTGGCTCGGGCTCCTGCCCCCCAGCCACCGTGGTGCCAGCGTCCGTGGTTCGAACATGAAGATGAACTCGACTGGCCAACTCGGTGGCCGCAACCAGGCGCACCGTTGCAATGGTGACAAGATCGGGTGCTCCTGGGACCAGGTCCGAGGCGGTAAGGGTCGCGGCTCCAGACATACACCGCCGAACATTCCGTGCATACCACCCGAGCGGGTTCTGGTGGCGGCTGTAGGTCACTGAATCCCCCTTTTGCAATGGTTCTCCACTTCGGCCACAACAGGGAGCCCTCACGTTACAGTGCGCAACAAAAACATCAGTATCCAATCCTGGCTCGTGTATGAGGCCCCAACCTCTTCTTGCATGGTAGGCCAACACAGTGCCCCGCCTTGTCACGTCTCCGTCATCCCATGCCGGGGGGGGTTGTTGTACTTTCGATGGGCCCATCGACTCAGCTCCTTTCCGTCCTTTCCACTGCAAAATCAAGCACTGTCTATATTGTTCCCATGTAAGCACCGCAAGAGTGGACCCGTTCTCCCGGGATCCATCTGCTCTAAACCAGGGGGTGTCCCACCGAAGAACTACTCCATCCAAGCTCACATCCACAGGCTCCCCCACTCCAGTCGACAGCGGTGGCACCATCCTCCCCAGGTCATCGGGGGATAGCACCATTAGCCCTGCCGAGATAAGCCGCTCCCTACTGCGATAGAGGTGGGTCATGGAAGCGGGCTCGCGGAGGGGAGCAGGGACGTCGGCCATACCTGCGCCTAATATGGTTCCATCGGTGTCGCTCCGGTCCGTTAACGAGGACACTGGAGTCTGCTGCAGCCCGGACCGGGGCTCCTCCAATGGGATGCTCGGATTCGGCTCCGCTGGCTGTGGTTCCTCCTCCTCTAACTCCGAGGTCGGGATTGGTGGACGTAACTCCGCTGTTGGGTCCGCAGGCTTCCGGTCCATCTCCGGTGAAGAAGGGCAGGCCGGAACTGCTTCTTCCTCGCTCAGGCACTCGCCGTTCATCATCGCTGCCTGATAATCGGTGGCAGTGCATGCACCTAACTCCGCCATTTCTCTGAGGTCGGGCTTCTCCGTCACCCGCTTCCCGCCGTTGCATATCAAGGGGTGTTTCTCTTCTGCTTTGGGGCAGGTCATTCCTCTGCAGCCAGAAGTGCAGGGGGCGGTAGCCATTTCTCGCGCCACACTGGGAGTCTCCGCCCATAACACGCCCTCCTTCCCCTTGGGTGTAGCAATGGCGGCGTCTTTTGGCGGGAACTTTTGGCGGCTAATGGCGCAGCACAATCTTACAATAAAGTACAGTCCAAGCACAATAAATCACAGTCTCTAGGCACACATGACCTGATTCCTCAGGCTTAAGTAGATCCTGTTCGTGACGCCAAGTCTGCGGCGCGCCCCCACACCGCCGCAGGGCCGAGGGGGATACCCGGAGCCGGGCCTCTGGGTCTCAGTCTCGGGGTTGTCACGGTGGCTAGACCCGGTCCGTGGCCCTGTCCGTCAGTGGGGGACGTCCGGTGTAATAGGTGGTAGTAATGATAGCGGTGGAGCGGTGCAGTTGTGGGGTGTAAGTCGCGGTAAATAACGAGGACACCAGGTTGCAGTCTCTTTACCTCTTTACTGGAGATCTCTGAGTCCTCAGTCCAGAACACGGTTCACCAGGCTACGCAAGTCCGGCCGGTCCAATGGCACCTCCAGAGTTCTCCTCTCAGGTGGAAATCTGTGCCTTCCTTCTAGCGCTATGTGTTGTAGTCCTTCCCTGCTGTGCTTACGGAAAGTAACCCCACAACGGTTGTGTCTGTTTCTTAAGTTCCCTCACAACTCGATTTGATGTTCCTCTGTAATCCACCCCTTCCCTGTATTCAGGTTGGAATGGCACCCGTTTGTCAGGTAGGCCTGGAGTTCTTCCGGGACCCTAGAGTCGCCCCTCTCCCGCAATTGCCCCCCAAGACTTCATAGGTGATATGTGGTAGACAGCCCGCCTGAGACCGACTGTCCTGCCGCTGTTTGGAGTATGGCTTGAAGCTGTATTCTAATCCACTCCCTCGGCGTTCCGGCCACCGGTATTGCGCCTCAGCAGGGTGCTGCCTCTTTCAACAAAACCCCTGCTGGTATTCTCCTTCTGCTTGATCTCGTTTCTCACTCAGCACAATCTATCTCGCTTCTAGTCCTTTCTTGAGTCCCGCCGCTTCCAGGAGCCTGCGCGGACCCGTTACGTTCTTTCAATGCCAAGCCTCGGCCAGGATCCCACCCCTGGCAGAGACCCTACAGTCTCTCCCTTCACAACACCCCCTGCCACAGGGTGTTGCTCCATTCAATCCCGTCAGCGTTCTCTCTAACTTCCTGCCTGACCCCCAGTTTACCCACTATGGTGGGGAGTGGCCTAATGAATAGCACCCTTAGCTCCCCCCGGAGGCCCAGCTGTGAAACATATTGGTGTCTGTGATACCTGATTGGAGGAACTCCTTCGGTGCCATCGAACGTACCATGGCTCCCCTTATCGGCGAAGCCACAGTACTGCAACGACCAGAACTCTGGGGCGCTGCACATTCACAGTGTTAATGAGAAGACGATGACCCTGGATAAGTAGGGCAAATGAAAGCCTTTTGGAGTTCATGGCATCTCAATATATATTGTACACTGGATTTCCTTAAAGCCCTACAAATTAAAAAAAAATCTGATATTTTTTTTTACTTTAAGAATTAAACATGTAAACAGTCAAAAGAGGAACCACAATAGAGCTAAAATAGCACACACTTTATTAACAATTAGGCTATGTGCACACGATGCGGATTTTGCAGCTTTTCCGCAGATGCGGATCCGCAGCAGTTTCCCATGAGTGTACATTACAATGTAAACCTATGGGAAACAGAAAACGCTGTGCACATGCTGCGGAAAAAAATGCGCGGAAACGCAGCGGTTTACATTCCGCAGCATGTCATTTCTTTCTGCAGATTCCGCAGCGCTTTTACACCTGCTCCATAATAGAAAACCGCAGTTGTAAAACTGCAGTGAAATCCGCAGAAAAACCGCGGTAAATCCGCGATAAATCTGCAGCAAAAATGCAGCGGTTTGCCCTGCAGATTTATCAATTCCGCTGCAGAAAAATCAGCAGAGCACCATTCTACGTGTGCACATACCCTTATAGGGAGAGCAAATGGACATCATAAGGAAGGTTCCTCTGCTCTAAATCCCTTTTTAAGTCAAAATGGAGAGAAGATCTATAAAAGTGGTTTCTGCTCCGGCAATCCCAGCACAGCCATGCCATAAACAAATGGTCGGGCAAAGGTGCAGCAGAGGAAATTAGTAGCCAGAAGCAGGTTCTCTCATTGATCAGCAGTTAAAGGGGTAGTTCCATCTCCAAGATCCTATCCCAATATGTAGTAAGCATGATAATAATATTAGCAAACACCTCCAATTAGAAATGTAGTACAGTTCTTCTGATAAGCGATGTCGCTTACCCCATGTGCAGAGCATTGCAGTAGCTTAAGGATCTATGATTATGACCACTATCAACTAATTAACTAACTTACTAACCATGGATACCTAAGATACTGCAATGCCCTGCACATGGGTGTAAGGGACATAGCGAATTAGAAGAACTATATAACATTTCTAATTGCAGGTATTTACTATTATTATTATTATTATTATTATTATTATTATTATTATTATTACACCTACTACATATTGGGATAGAATTAATTAGAGATTGGAATAACCCTTTAAGGGAGCCAGATCTGTCAAAATGGGTTGTCTAGATGAGACAACCTCTTTATATATTTACTAGCTGTACTACGCGGCTTCGCCTGGGTTAATAACTGCTGTTAGCAAAATAGAATGTGTTAACAAAAATGTATTCTGCAACCAAAAACCACAAAACAAATAGATAGAAATGTAATTATTAAAAGGCAAAAACTAAGCTAATTGAAGCTTTTTACAACATATATTTCAACACCAGAGATATTCCACACAGATTTAACTAAATTGGCCAAGTAATGTGAAGTAATCTTCTACTACTTATTCGAGAGCCTTTTGATAAACAACGTTCTTAGTTTTTCCTTCAGGTGCAAAGACGAACAGATTTTTGGCTGTTCCAACTCTTGAACAGGCCACATAAAGTTGACCATGAGAAAAGCATGGAGATTGTAAATCGATTCCAACTACTTTTAAGGACTGTCCCTGAGCCTTGTTGATGGACAAAGCAAATGCCAGTCGAACAGGAAACTGGAAGCGTTTAAAATCAAAAGGCAAATCAGATGGAATGAGAGGAATTGTTGGAATGAAAACATCTTCTCCTGTGGCACATCCTGTCAAAATGGTTGCCTCAATTACATGTGGAAACAGGTTCTTAATCAAGAGACTTGTTCCATTACACAGCTTGGTGAATCCAAATTTCTCAATAGCAGAATAGGTGCTCCAGGTTTTAGAAAGAGGTTGTGAGGACGAAGTCCTTGTGGCTCCAAGGAATTGAGGATCTCAGTTGGATAAAATAATGCTTCAGCAGGGTCTATTACTGTATCCACTGACTTGTACGTTGTGCACACACCGGGAAGGAGATTTAGAATTTGAAGATTGATCTTGTTGACGCTGTCATTTTTGGGAGCTAGAATAGCCCTTTAACACAGCCAGCCAGAATTTTTGAAGTGGAGTTGAATGTTTGGAAAAACCTTTGCTTTCAACTCCTCTGGTGGTCTGTCCAGTGGTTAAGCCAATCAAGTGGTAAACCTATCCCTGAACTTTAAATGTCGGCATAAATCCTGTTGTAAACATTTCTTTTGTTGCACCAAATTATGTCATTTGGAAGCAGGAGTTGTACTTCCTGATGTTGTCCAAGAAATGCTTTGATATTGTACTGGTACCTGTCATCAGAGACTTTAGGGCAGTTTTTCTCAACTCCAGTCCTCAAGACCCCACAACAGGTCATGTTTTCAGGATTACCATAGTATTACACAGGTGATAATTTCATCACCTGCTCAAGCATTAATTCCATCGCCTATGCAATACTAAGGAAATCCTGAAAACATGATCTGTTGTGAGGTCTTGAGGACTGGAGTTGAGAAACACTGCTGTAGGGGATCTGGTGGTGATAGGAGAGGTGGAAGTTTTATCTTGCCATTTGCACAGCATAAACCTGGTGGTTCATCTTTCCATTTCAGGGCACTGCAGTACATGCAGACCACATCCATTTTTCCTATCTGAATTTTGGGATTATGCTGATAGTTTATGTCTGACTGGTAACAAAAGGCAGCATGTTTCAAATCTCCAACTATTTCCTGTGCCCTGGTGGAAGAAATAGCAATTCTCTTAGTGACAAGTCGGCCTTCTCTCTGCTGAGATGACTCATTGGCCCTTGAGGAAGCAGCTCTTCACTTATTTGCAAGCCTCGCTTCCCTCTCCTCAGAAAGTTCATTGGCTCTTGAGGAAGCAGTTCTTGTTCTCTTGTTTGCAAGCCTCACTTCCCTCTGCTCAGAAAGTTCATTGGCCCTTGAGGAAGTAGCTCTTGTTTTCATGTCTGCAAGCCTCGCTTCCCTCTCCTCAGAAAGTTCATTGGCCCTTGAGGAAGCAGCTCTTGTTTTCATGTCTGCAAGCCTCACTTCCCTCTCCTCAGAAAGTTTATTGGCCCTTGAGGAAGCAGCTCTTGCTTTAATGTCTGCAAGCCTCGCTTCCCTCTCATCAGAAAGTTCATTGGCTCTTGAGGAAGCAGCTCTTGTTTTCATGTCTGCAAGCCTCGCTTCCCTCTCCTCAGAGAGTTCATTGGCCCTTGAGGAAGCAGCTCTTGTTCTCTTGTCTGCAAGCCTCACTTCCCTCTGCTCAGAAAGTTCATTGGCTCTTGAGGAAGCAGCTGCTGTTCTCATGTGTGTCAGCCTTGTTTCTCGGTCTTCACATTTTTCATTGGCCCATAATGCAGCTTTTCTTTTCGCATCAGCTGACATTCGTGCCATGGAATTCCTTTTCTCATGAGGCATTATTGTGGTAAAAATAGTCTGTAACTGGCAGTTTCTATATCCTCTCACATGGAGGTAATGTAACTGACATCAGCCTTTCCACCAACACACCCTAACTGACATTGTATTACCTCACACAAGCTTTGTTATACTGAGAATGTCCTTTGTTGCATATATTAACCAATCAGAGCTCAGATTAATTAACTGTAGCAAAATAGAAGCTGAACTGTGATTGGTTGCTACTGGCAGCCTGATAAATCCCCAGCCAACAGGAAGCCCTCCCCCTGGCAGTATATATTAGCTCACACATACACGTAATAGACAGGTCATGTGACTGACAGCTGCTGTATTTCCTATATGGTACATTTGTTGCTCTTGTAGTTTGTCTGCTTATTAATCAGATTTTTATTTTTGTAGGATAATACCAGACTTGTGTGTGTTTTAGGGCGAGTTTCATGTGTCAGTTTGTGTACGTTGAGTTGCGTGTGGCGACATGTATGTAGCGACTTTTGTGAGATGAGGTTTGTGTGGCGACATGCGTGTAGCAACTTTTTGTGTGTCGAGTTGCATGTGACAGGTTAGTGTAGCAAGTTGTGTGCAGCAAGTTTTGCGCATGGTGAGTTTTGCGCATGGCGAGTTTTATGTGTGGTGCGTTTTGAGTATGTGCAAGTTTTGTGTGAGGCAACTTTTGCATGTGTTGCAACTTTTGTGCATGTGGCAATTTTTCCTCGTGTTCAAGTTTTGCGTGTGGCGAGTTTTCCATGAGGTGAGTTTTACACATGTGGCGAGTTTTGCATGAGCCTAGTTTTGCATGTGGTGAATTTTGCGCGTGGCAAGTTTTGAGTGGCGACTTTTGTGTTTCGACTTTTATGTGGCGAGGTTGGTGAATGTGTGGTGAAATGTGTGCTGAGGGTGGTATATGTGTTCAAGCACGTGGTAGTGTGTGGCGCATTTTGTGTGTGTGTTCATATCCCCGTGTGGTGAGCATCCCATGTCGGGGCCCCACCTTAGCAACTGTATGGTATATACTCTTTGGCGCCATTGCTCTCATTCTTTAAGTCCCCCTTGTTCTCATCTGGCAGCTGTCAATTTGCCTCCAACACTTTTCCTTTCACTTTTTCCCCATTATGTAGATAGGGGCAAAATTGTTTGGTGAATTGGAACGTGTGGGGTTAAAATTTTACCTCACAACATAGCCTATGACGCTCTCGGAGTCCAGACGTGTGACTGTGGCTGTAGCTGCGATGGTACAGATGACAATCCCAGACATACACACATACACACATGTAATGAGCTGGCCGGCTCTGACTGTTCTGTTATCATTGACATAGAAGAATCTGTGACAGACACTGCCCCCGTGTGGCCAGAAGTTATACCTATGCCGAATGTGATTACAGAGAAACAAACTGTATTGGCTAAGCTCCCCCCTGTTGTGTTATGTGACCAGGAAGGAGAGAGAGAAGGAGAGCCCGGGAAATTTCTCTGTGCAGAGAGAAGTCTGTATATGCTGGTGCCCTCCTGTGAATGCGATATAACAGATTGTCTGGATGATCCCTCTCCCTTGAAAGCTGACTTCCAGATCCTGAACCCACGAACTGTAAACGGGTCCTGTGTTGAGAGGCCGAATATTCACTCAGCGGTGACATCTCCACAGATCCTGAACCCACGAACTGTAAGCGGGTCCTCTGTTGAGAGGCCGAATATTCCACCCCTACCTGCCGTACCCCAAGGACTACAGTCTGGACCTGAGAGACGGAGCTTTGTTTAATCCCTGCAGAGACAGACAGGCCTGCGACGTGGGAAGATAACCTCCTGGAGTAAAGAGACTGGTAACGTGTGGATAGGGAAAGTGAGGGAAAGCTTGTTATTACACGTTAATTCTGTGAATAGGTATATTTTGCATTGTTTATTACTGTGTTCCACTGTGTTAAGAAAATGTTTAACAGTAAAGATACGTTTGTTAAGATGGAATCTGAGTGTGGAAGTTTTGCTGGGCCAGATCATGGATATACATGGGCGAACTTGCCCTCGGTCACTTCATCTGGCGTAGTCGGCAGGATCTGTGCCCAGCAAGATTCCCACCCAGGCCCAGTGTACAGTCAGAAACCGCCGCCGGTGTCCATTGTAAACCAGGTCAGGAAATTTGGCGGGCGAAACTACCCCGTACCAGAGTGGGCGGAACAAGTGCGGATACTGGGAGAAATGTATAATATTGACCCTAAGACCTTGGCAGAAATGGCGGTACTGACACTAGAGGGGGAGGCATGGACGACAGTCAGACTGGAGACGGTCAGGGGGCAGCGTGTGTTGGAGGATTTGGTGCAGGTGCTGGAAAAGACCTATGGACCTACTACGTACCAGGGAACACTGCGATACCTGTTCTTTAGACGGACACAGCTTGAATGGGAGGACATTCCCCAATATGCAAATGCCCTTCAGGTACTCCTTGAACAAGTCTGTGCTAGAGGGGAACAACTGGCTACTATAGCTCCTCGTGACCTGGTACTGAGAGACCAATTCGTTATAGGGCTGAGAGACCAGTATCTTAACCGTACGCTACAGGACTTGATTCGGATGACGCCGACTCTCACCTTCGCTGAAGTCAAGCAGGAAGCCATAGAACGTTCTAGGGGACCCGTCATGGATGTGGGGACTCAAAGCGCTGCGTTCAGATCCATATTAAACAGTAACCAGCCCAACAGTGACACCGAGGAGCTGAAACAGATGGTAGCAGATTTACAGCAACAGGTGTCACAGTTAACACTAGAACGGCAGAGAGACCAGCAGATGCAACCTAGCCGTCCCGCGGGACCGTGTTGGTCATGTGGTGACCCCCGTCATAGGGCGAATCGTTGTCCTCAACAAACAAACCATCAGTTACCACGACGAACAGAATATCGGCTACATCCACGAGCAGAGCCGCCACGCCAGGTCTCACCACGATGGCCGCCGTTAAACTAGACACCCCTGCAACTGAGGCTCGAGCAGCAGGGGGGGACAGAGAATGGGGTGTAGAAAAACAGAGCCAGCAACGGAGTACTCTTGCCTCGAGTAGTCCTACACTTGAAGTTATTCTGGAGGGAGTTGCAGTACAAGGATTGATGGACACTGGGTCGCAAGTGACCACGATCTCTGAACAGTTTTATGAAAAGTACCTCAAACCAAGAACTGCTTGTGATCCAGATACCACCATTAAGATAATTGCGGCTAATAACCTACCCATTCCAGTAACCGGAGTCGCCTGGATGGATACGAAGGCCTGCGGACAAGACCTAGGGAAACGAGGAATCGTCATTGTCAAGGAAGGCTTCGGCTCCGAGACTCCAGTGATAATTGGAATGAATATCTTGAAAGACCTGGATCTTATGCTGTTGAAAAGAAAAGGGCCCAAGTACTGGCAGAAAGTTACCAAACATAAACCGACTCGTCTGGCGTTCCAGCGCATAATCCGGACCGTTGGACTTCAACAGATGGCAAACTACCCCTAGCAACCATTAAAGTGCCCCGCTGTACTCGGATTACTTTGCCCGCTGAAAAAGAGACAGTCATTTCCCTGCCTCTTAACACCAACCGACAACTTGAAGGAGTTGAAGTGTTAATCGAACCAAGGGCTCCAAGTGGGGGTAAGCTAAACCCACTAGTCGCCCGCACCCTAGCCGTCGTGAGGAACGGAAGAGTCCCTGTCAGGCTAAACAACACCGCAGACGTAGGTGTAGCTCTCGAGGCTGGCACGCAACTTGCCAGAGTATATGCTCTACCCACGGAAGTGAACCCCATGGGACCCTTACAATTCACCCCGTCTACAGAAGATGGCCGGACGGTAACTGTCTCAGCCATGAATGCTCAAGCAAATGATGAAGACATTGGGCGAAAACTACTGGAAAAAGTGCAACTGGACCCTTCCCAGTACACCAAACAGGAAGTGTCTCAAATGGAGAAACTACTGCGAGAACACCAAGACTCCTTTGCAAAGCATGACACTGACTTCGGGTACACCACCAGTATCCAACACGAGATTCCCACGGGCGACACTGCCCCTATTCGCGAGAGGTACCGACAAATACCACCTCAACAATACCAGGAGGTGAAAAGCCTCTTAGAATCTATGCTACACGCCGGAGTGGTGCGGGAGAGCCAGAGCCCATGGGCTGCACCCGTGGTGATAGTCAAAAAGAAAGATGGATCCCTGAGATTTTGCGTAGACTACCGTCGGCTGAACGCTTGCACGATCCGGGACTCCTATCCACTCCCCCGGATCGAAGAGTCTCTGACCGCCCTGAAAAAGGCCAAATATTTTTCGTCTCTAGACTTGGCCAGTGGATATTGGCAGGTCCCCATGAGTGAGAAGGACAGAGAAAAGACCGCCTTCATCCTTCCCATGGGCCTGTACGAGTTTGACCGGATGCCATTCGGCTTGAGTAACGCACCAGGGACCTTTCAGAGACTGATGGAACGCTGTCTGGGAGATTTCAACTTCGAATTCACGCTGATATACCTTGATGACATCGTGGTATACTCCGCCACCTTCGAGGATCATCTTAACAAGCTTGGCAAAGTGTTCCAGCGCTTGAAGAAACACGGCCTGAAGTTGAAGCCCAGCAAGTGCCGTCTATTCCAGCAGGAGATCGATTACCTGGGGCACCGGATCTCGGCCGAAGGTGTCCAACCCTCTCCAGAGAAGATAGCAGCTGTCCGAGAGTGGCCACAACCAACTACCATCAAAGAGGTCCAGGCTTTCCTGGGGCTAGCGGGCTATTACCGCCGATTTGTCAAGGACTTTGCCCGGCTTGCGGAACCACTGCATGAGACCCTCCGAGGGACCGCGAACAGTCCCAGAGGACGACGCATCAGCTGGGGGCCCGGCCAAGAAAGATCCTTCCGGGCACTTCAAGCTGCTGTGACATCACCCCCTATTTTGGCATTTGCAGACTACACCTTGCCGTTCCAGTTATACACCGACGCCAGCCTTCAAGGTCTCGGGGCGGTCCTCTCCCAAGTCCAAGATAACAAGGAACGCGTAATAGCCTATGCCAGTAGATCCCTCCGTGACACCGAAAAGAACCCCGTCAACTACAGCTCTTTCCGCCTGGAACTCCTGGCCCTGACCTGGGCTATGACAGAGAAGTTTGCTGGCTACCTGACAGGGGCGGAGGTGCTGGTCGTGACAGACAACAATCCTCTTGCTCACCTAGAAAATGCCAAACTAGGGGCAATGGAACAGCGCTGGATGGCAAGGCTCTCTAGATTCCAATACAAAATTAAATACAGAGCGGGGAAGGAGAATCAGAATGCTGACAGCCTTTCCAGAGTGACCTCATCCCCGCCGGTAGGGGACCGGGATGAAGAGTTGGAGGGAGATGAACTGCCCGACTTTGCCCGGCTAGCTAAACAAATAGAAGATAGCCGCCAGTATGCTGTAGGTGGAATCGAAGCCGTAGTGGGGTCCCCCCTGTCCCAACAAGAATGGGCCAAGCTTCAAGATCGAGACCCTGAACATGTCTTACTGAAACAGTACGTGAAGACACAAGAGAAACCACCCTCCGAAGTAAGAGCCCGACTATCAACCAGGGCCTCTGCCCTACTTGCCCAATGGGATCGGCTGATCGTGAAGGATGGAGTCTTGTATCGCAGGGTCCTTTTATCCCATATGCTGGAAGAATGTTTGCAGATTGTCGTCCCGGTGCAGCTAGCCCATGAGATGGTGGCTGAAGCCCACAGAAGGAACGGCCACTTCGGCATAGACAAGACCCTCCGGTGGACCCAGCAATTCATTTTTTGCTCAGGACTCCGTAAGCTGGTTGAAAACGTCTGCCTAAGCTGTCGTACATGTGAACTCCACAAGTCTACTGAGCAGCGTGCACCTGTCCAGACCATTAGCACATCCAGGCCCCTCGAGTTGTTGATGGTGGACTATCTGTTGATCGGAACGGCGAATAGTGGCTACCAGTACTGTCTGGTGATGGTGGACCACTTCACGAAATTCGCCGTCGCTGTTGCTACCAAAGACCAGACTGCCGAATCAGCTGCACAAGCCATCTGTCAGCACTTCGTTCGGGTCTACGGGTGTCCGGAACGGCTACACTCTGATCAGGGGGCGTGTTTCGAAGGGCGAGTCATTGAAGAACTTCAGCAGATGTATGGAATCAAGAAGTCCAGGACCACCCCGTATCATCCACAAGGGAATGGCGCCTGTGAACGTTTCAACCGGACACTCTTACAACTGATCCGAACCTTAGCAGAAGACAAAAAGCCTGACTGGCCTCGATTCCTCCCAGAACTGCTGTGGGCCTATAACAATCAAGTCCATTCTGTCACCGGATACACGCCTTACACCCTCCTGTTTGGCCGCCCAGGCAAAGGCATCCATGAGCTACACCTGTCTAACTCTGATGAAGACACCTGTGGTACCTATCCTTCCTGGCTACAAGCACACCGTCAAAGGATGGAAACTGTCTACCGGCTGGTGGAACAGCAGATCCAGGACCAGGTCCACACTGATCCACTTCCAGTACAAGAAGACCTACTGAGTGTGGGTCAACTAGTCCTAGTTCGTATAAAGAAACCGCAAGGAAAACTCCGGCCCAAGTGGGAGACCGAAGTCTATCGAATAATTGGACACCCGTACCCTGATGGCCCCGTCTATCAAGTACAAGGCGAAGACAGCGGCAGCCTCCGCACCCTGCACCGTAACATGTTGCGCCCCTGCCGTTCTCAGCCTGACTCCCCTCCTGTGATACCTAGAGAGATGGATATCACTAATACTGTGGGAGACACCGACACCGGGGATGTAGAGGTAGAAGACATACCTACCCCGGCTCGCCTGACTGACGCGTCTGAACCCCTTACCTCCTCGACTGACTTACCGACTGGGGCGGAGAGTGGAGTGACTGATCGGGGAGAGAGATTAGCACCCGTTAGGCGGACAGCTAGGACCAACGCAGGAGTGCCCCCGGGACAGTCCTACAGAGACCAATATGTGTGGCCCTCTTCACAGCCGGGTCCTGCAACCTCCACAGCCATCGCCGCCCTGGAGTCAGTCGTTGACAGGGACTGCCAACCTTCAAGTGGGGGGGCGTGTAATGAGCTGGCCGGCTCTGACTGTTCTGTTATCATTGACATAGAAGAATCTGTGACAGACACTGCCCCCGTGTGGCCAGAAGTTATACCTATGCCGAATGTGATTACAGAGAAACAAACTGTATTGGCTAAGCTCCCCCCTGTTGTGTCATGTGACCAGGAAGGAGAGAGAGAAGGAGAGCCCGGGAAATTTCTCTGTGCAGAGAGAAGTCTGTATATGCTGGTGCCCTCCTGTGAATGCGATATAACAGATTGTCTGGATGATCCCTCTCCCTTGAAAGCTGACTTCCAGATCCTGAACCCACGAACTGTAAACGGGTCCTGTGTTGAGAGGCCGAATATTCACTCAGCGGTGACATCTCCACAGATCCTGAACCCACGAACTGTAAGCGGGTCCTCTGTTGAGAGGCCGAATATTCCACCCCTACCTGCCGTACCCCAAGGACTACAGTCTGGACCTGAGAGACGGAGCTTTGTTTAACCCCTTCCCGACCCATGACGCCTATGCGGCGTCATGTAATGATCGCATCCCTGCAGATCGGGTGAAAGGGTTAATTCCTATTTTACCCGATCTGCAGGGAGAGGGGGAGTTGTACTTCAGCCTAGGGGGGGTGGCTTTGCCCCCACGTGGCTACGATCGCTCTGATTGGCTGTTGAAAGTGCAACAGCCAATCAGAGCAATTTGCAATATTTCACCTATGAAAATGGTGAAATATTGCAATCCAGCCATGGCCGATGCTGCAATAGCATCTGCCATGGCTGGAAATCATGTACTGGCCCCCCCCACCGCCCCCGATCTCCTCCCCAGTCGTCCGTTCTGTCAGGTACCCCCCTCCGTCCCCCTGTTCGCTCCCCCGTGCTCCTGTCCGCTCCCCCGTGCTCCTGTCCGCTCCCCCCGTCCTCCGATCCCCCCCCCTGTGCTCCGATCCACCCCCCCACCACCCCCTCATACTTACCGATCCTCCCGGTGTCCGGCCGTCTCCTCGCTGGGCGCCGCCATCTTGGAAAATGGCGGGCGCATGCTCAGTACGCCCGCCGAATCTGCAGGCTGGCAGATTCGTTACAGGTACATTTTGATCGCTGTGGTAGGTTCTACCACAGCGATCAAAATAAAAAAATAATAAATAAACCCCCCCCTTTATCACCCCCATAGGTAGGGACAATAATAAAATAAAGAAAATATTTTTTTTTCTTTTACCACTAGGGTTAGGGTTAGAACTAGGGGTAGGGTTAGGGGTAGGGTTAGGGTTACGGGTAGGGTTAGGGTTAGGGGTAGGGTTATGGCATGTGCACACAGAGCGGATCGGCCGCGGATCCGCAGCGGATCGGCCGCGAATCGCAGCGGATCGGCAGCGGATCGGCCGCGGATCCGCAGCGGATCGGCCGCGGATCCGCAGCGGATCGGCCGCGGATCTGCAGCGGATTGGCAGCGGATCGGCCGCGGATCCGCAGCGGATCGGCCGCGGATCCGCAGCGGATCGGCAGCGGATCGGCAGCAGATCGGCCGCGGATCTGCAGCGGATCGGCCGCGGATCCGCAGCGGATCGGCAGCGGATCCGCAGCGGATTGGCCGCGGATCTGCAGCGGATTGGCAGCGGATTGGCCGCGGATCCGCAGCGGATCCGCAGCGGATTGGCCGCGGATCTGCAGCGGATCCGCAGCGGATTGGCCGCGGATCTGCAGCGGATTGGCAGCGGATTGGCCGCGGATCCGCAGCGGATTGGCAGCGGATTGGCCGCGGATCCGCAGCGGATTGGCCGCTGCGAATTCGAAGCAGTTTTCCATCAGGTTTACAGTACCATGTACACCTAAGGAAAACCAAATCTGCTGTGCCCATGGTGCGGAAAATTCCGTGCAGAAACGCTGCATTGTATTTTCCGCAGCATGTCAATTCTTTGTGCGGATTCCGCAGCGGTTTACACCTGTTCCTCAATAGGAATCCGCAGGTGAAATCCGCACAAAAAAACACTGGAAATCTGCTGTAAATCCGCAGGCAAAACGCAGTGCCTTTTACCTGCAGATTTTTCAAAAATCGTGCGGAAAAATCTCACACGAATCCGCAACGTGGGCACATACCCTTAGGGTTAGGGTTGGAATTAGGGCTAGGGTTGGAAATAGGGTTAAGAATAGGCTTGTGGTTAGGGTTACGGATAGGGTTAGGGGTGTGTTGGGGTTACAGTTGTGGTTAGGGTTGGGATTAGGGTTACGGTTGGGATTAGGGTTAGGATTAGGGTTGGAATTAGGGTTACGGGTGTGTTGCGGTTAGGGTTGTGGTTAGGGGTGTGTTGGGGTTAGGGTTGTGATTAGGGTTATGGCTACAGTTGGGATTAGGATTAGGGGTGTGTTGGGGTAAGTGTTGAAGTTAGAATTGAGGGGTTTCCACTGTTTTAGGCACATCAGGGGTCTCCAAACGCAACATGGCGCCACCATTGATTCCAGCCAATCTTGCGTTCAAAAAGTCAAATGGTGCTCCCGCCCTTCCAAGCCCCGACGTGCGCCCAAACAGTGGTTTACCCCCACATTTGGGGTACCAGCGTACTCAGGACAAACTGGGCAACAACTGTTGGGGTCCAATTTCTCCTGTTACCCTTGCAAAAATAAAAAATTACTTGCTAAAACATAATTTTTGAGGAAAGAACAATTATTTTTTATTTTCACGGCTCTGCGTTATAAACTTCTGTGAAGCACTTGGGGGTTGAATTGCTCACCACACATCTAGATAAGTTCCTTCGGGGGTCTAGTTTCCAAAATGGGGTCACTTGTGGGGTGTTTCTACTGTTTAGGCACATCAGGGGCTCTGCAAATGCAATGTGACGCCAGCAGACCATTCCATCAAAGTCTGCATTTCAAATGTCACTACTTCCCTTCCGAGCCCTGACGTGTGCCCAAACAGTGGTTTACCCCCACATATGGGGTATCAGCGTACTCACAACAAACTGGGCAACAAATATTGGGGTCCAAATTCTCCTGTTACCCTTGTGAAAATAAAAAATTGCTTGCTAAAACATCTTTTTTGAGGAAAGAAAAATGATTTTTTATTTTCACGGCTCTGCGTTGTAAACTTCTGTGAAGCACTTGGGGGTTGAACGTGCTCACCACACATCTAGATAAGTTCCTTGGGGGGTCTAGTTTCCAAAATGGGGTCACTTGTGGGGGGTTTCTACTGTTTAGGCATATCAGGGGCTCTGCAAACGTAACATGATGCCCGCAGACCATTCCATCAAAGTCTGCATTCCAAAACGTCACTACTTCCCTTCCGAGCCCCGGCATGTACCCAAACAGTGGTTTACCCCCACATATGGGGTATCAGCGTACTCAGGAGAAACTGGACAACAACTTTTGGGGTCCAATTTCTCCTGTTACTCTTGCAAAAATAAAAAATTCTGGGCTAAAAAAATATTTTTGAGGAAAGGAAACACATTTATTATTTTCACGGCTCTGCGTTATAAACTTCTGTGAAGCACTTGGGGGTTCAAAGTGCTCACTACACATCTAGATAAGTTCCCTTGGGGGTCTAGTTTCCAAAATGGAGTCAATTGTGGGGAGTTCCTACTGTTTAGGCACATCAGGGGCTCTGCAAACGCAACCTGACGCCCGCAGAGCATTCCATCAAAGTCTGCATTTCAAAACGTCACTACTTCCCTTCCGAACCCCGACGTGTGCCAAAACAGTGGTTTACCCCCACATATGGGGTATCATCGTACTCAGGAGAAACTGGAAAACAACTTTTGGGGTCCAATTTCTCCTATTACCCTTGGGAAAATAAAAAATTGTGGGCTAAAAAATCATTTTTGAGAAAAGAAAAATTATTTTTTATTTTCATGGCTCTGCGTTATAAACTTCTGTGAAGCACTTGGGGGTTCAAAGTGCTCACCACACATCTAGATTAGTTCCTTGGGAGGTCTAGTTTCCAAAATGGGGCCACTTGTGCGGGAGCTCCAATGTTTAGGCACACAGGGGCTCTCCAAACGCGACATGGTGTCCGCTAATGATTGGAGCTAATTTTCCATTCAAAAAGCCAAATGGCGTGCCTTCCCTTCCGAGCCCTGCCGTGCGCCCAAACAGTGGTTTACCCCCACATATGGGGTATCATCGTACTCAGGACAAACTGGACAACAACATTTGGGGTCCAATTTCTCCTATTACCCTTGGGAAAATAAAAAATTCTGGGCTAAAAATCATTTTTGAGGAAAGAAAAATTATTTTTTATTTTCACGGCTCTGCGTTATAAACTTCTGTGAAGCACCTGGGGGTTATAAGTGTTTACTATGCATCTAGATAAGTTCCTTGGGGGGTCTAGTTTCCAAAATGGGGTCACTTGTAGGGGAGCTCCAATGTTTAGGCACACAGGGGCTCTCCAAACGCGACATGGTGTCCGCTAACGATTGGAGCTAATTTTCCATTCAAAAAGTCAAATGGCACGCCTCCCCTTCCGAGCCTTGCCGTGCACCCAAACAGTGGTTTACCCCCACATATGAGGTATCGGCATACTCAGGAGAAATTACCCAACAAATTTTAGGATCCATTTTATCCTGTTGCCCATGTGAAAATGAAAGAATTGAGGCTAAAAGAAATTTTGTGTGAAAAAAAAGTACTTTTTCATTTTTGCGGATCAATTTGTGAAGCACCTGGGGGTTTAAAGTGCTCACTATGCCTCTAGATGAGTTCCTTGGGGGGTCTACTTTCCAAAATGGGGTCACTTGTGGAGGAGCTCCAATGTTTAGGCACACAGGGGCTTTCCAAACGCGACATGGTGTCCGCTAACGATGGAGATAATTTTTCATTCAAAAAGTCAAATGGCGCTCCTTCCCTTCCGAGCCTTACCATGTGCCCAAACAGTGGTTTACCCCCACATGTGAGGTATTGGTGTACTCAGGAGAAATTGCCCAACAAAATTTAGGATCCATTTTATCCTGTTGCCCATGTGAAAATGAAAAAATTGAGGCTAAAATAATTTTTTCGTGAAAAAAAAGTACTTTTTCATTTTTACGGATCAATTTGTGAAGCACCTGGGGGTTTAAAGTGCTCACTATGCTTCTAGATAAGTTCCTTGGGGGGTCTAGTTTCCAAAATGGGGTCACTTGTGGGGGAGCTCCAATGTTTAGGCACACGGGGGCTCTCCAAACGCGACATGGTGTCCGCTAAAGATTGGAGCCAATTTTTCATTGAAAAAGTCAAATGGCGCTCCTTCCCTTCCGAGCCCTGCCGTGCGCCCAAACAGTGGTTTACCCCCACATATGAGGTATCAGCGTACTCAGGACAAATTGGACAACAACGTCCGTGGTCCAGTTTCTCCTTTTACCCTTGGGAAAATAAAAAATTTTTTGCTAAAATATCATTTTTGTGACTAAAAAGTTAAATGTTCATTTTTTACTTCCATGTTGCTTCTGCTGCTGTGAAACACCTGAAGGGTTAATAAACTTCTTGAATGTGGTTTTGAGCACCTTGAGGGGTGCAGTTTTTAGAATGGTGTCACTTTTGGGTATTTTCAGCCATATAGAACCCTCAAACTGACTTCAAATGTGAGGTGATCCCTAAAATAAATGGTTTTGTAAATTTTGTTGTAAAAATGAGAAATCACTGGTCAAATTTTAACCCTTATAACTTCCTAGCAAAAAAAAAATTTGTTTCCAAAATTGTGCTGATGTAAAGTAGACATGTGGGAAATGTTATTTATTAACTATTTTGTGTCACATAACTCTCTGGTTTAACAGAATAAAAATTCAAAATGTGAAAATTGCGAAATTTTCAAAATTTTTGCCAAATTTCCGTTTTTTTCACAAATAAACTCAGAAATTATCGACCTAAATTTACCACTAACATGAAGCCCAATATGTCACGAAAAAACAATCTCAGAATCGCTAGGATCCGTTGAAGCGTTCCTGAGTTATTACCTCATAAAGGGACACTGGTCAGAATTGCAAAAAACGGCAAGGTCATGAAGGGGTTAATCCCTGCAGAGACAGACAGGCCTGCGACGTGGGAAGATAACCTCCTGGAGTAAAGAGACTGGTAACGTGTGGATAGGGAAAGTGAGGGAAAGCTTGTTATTACACGTTAATTCTGTGAATAGGTATATTTTGCATTGTTTATTACTGTGTTCCACTGTGTTAAGAAAATGTTTAACAGTAAAGATACGTTTGTTAAGATGGAATCTGAGTGTGGAAGTTTTGCTGGGCCAGATCATGGATATACATGGGCGAACTTGCCCTCGGTCACTTCATCCACACACACACAGACACACACACACACACACACACACACACACACATTCAGCTTTATATATTAGATGGGTCTTAAATAGTGTTGAGCGATACCGTCCGATACTTGAAAGTATCGGTATCGGAAAGTATCGGCCGATACCGTCACAGTATCGGAATCCAATCCGATACCGATACCCGATACCAATACAAGTCAATGGGACTCATGTATCGGACGGTATCCCTGATGGTTCCCAGGGTCTGAAGGAGAGGAAACTCTCCTTCAGGCCCTGGGAACCATATAAATGTGTAAAAGAAAGAATTAAAATAAAAAATATCGCTATACTCACCTCTCCGACGCAGCCGGGACTTCAGCGAGGGAACCGGCAGCGTTGTTTGTTTAAAAATCGCGCTATTACTTGGTTACGTGAATTCCCGGCTTGTGATTGGTCAGGTCGGCCATGTTGCCGGGACGCGGACCAATCACAGCAAGCCGTGACGAAATTACGTCACGGCTTGCTGTGATTGGTCCGCGTCCCGGCAATATGGCCGCCCTGACCAATCACAAGCCGGGACGTCACGGGAGGCTGGACACGCGCTCATTTTAAAATGGGCGCGTGTCCAGCCTCCCGTGACGTCACGGCTTGTGATTGGTTGCGCCGCGATCAACCAATCACAAGCCGGGAGGCTGGACGCGCTCATTTTGAAATGGGCGCGTGTCCAGCCTCCCGTGACGTCACGGCTTGTGATTGGTTGCGCCGCGATCAACCAATCACAAGCCGGGAGGCTGGACGCGCTCATTTTGAAATGGGCGCGTGTCCAGCCTCCCGGCTTGTGATTGGTTGACCGCGACGCAACCAATCACAAGCCGTGACGTCACGGGAGGCTGGACACGCGCCCTTTTTAAAATGAGCGCGTTTCCAGCCTCCCGTGACGTCACGGCTTGTGATTGGTTAATGGCGGCCATGTTGCCGGGACGCGGACCAATCACAGCAAGCCGTGACGTATTTTCGTCACGGCTTGCTGTGATTGGTCCGCGGCCCGGCAACATGGCCGCCCTGACCAATCACAAGCCGGGACTTCGCGTAACCAAGTAAAAGCGGGAATTTTAAACAAACAACGCTGCCGGTTCCTGCGCTGAGGTCCCGGCTGCGTCGGACAGGTGAGTATAGCGATATTTTTTATTTTAATTCTCTATTTTACACATTTTAACATTAATGTTGTTCCGATACCCGATACCCGATACCACAAGAGTATCGGAATCCCGGTATCGGAATTCCGATACAGCAAGTATCGGCCGATACCCGATACTTGCAGCATCGGAATGCTCAACACTAGTCTTAAATACATTAGTATCAGAGGTAATTTCAGTAAAGAATAATTGACTATACATACACAATCTTATAGGCTACAATAATTTGGGCTTTACATAAACATTTTATATAGTGTTGCTCCATACATATTGGTAAACTAACTATAGATCTTCTGTGGATGTAGTCTTGCCCAAATCTTTCTGTCTTTTTATTTTATCCCACATATACTCAATTATGTGGAGATCAGGACTTTGTGGGGGGACATGTCATGACTTCCAGGACTCCTTTTTTTCTTTACACTGAAGATAGTTCTTAATTGGTTCTGTGTTTGGGATTTTGGTTGTGGTGCAGAATACATTTGGAGACAAACAGATATCTACCTAGTGGTATTGCATGATGGCTAAGTATTTGCTTGTATTGCTCAGCATTGAAGACACCATTAAATTTGAGCAAATTCCCAACTCCATTTGCTGAAATGCAGCCCCAAACTTACAAGGAACCTTCACCATGCTTCATTGTTGCTTGCTGAAACTCATTATTGTAGCACTCTCCAGCTCCTCGGCAAACAAAATGCCTTCTGTTCAGCCAAATACAACTCAATCCTAAAAAGTTGAGAAAAACAGTAAAATGCAAAGAGAAGAATGCAATGATGTGGAAAGCCATATTCTATTCAGAACAAAACATACTGTAGAACACACATCAGAAGTTGACAGACATCTTTCCATTTGATGTGAAAAAATAAACTAATTTAGAAAGTGACGACAGCACCACATCTGAAAGAAGGACAGGGTTAACAAAAGGTTGCAACAGCACGTGGTACTAATGATCAATTTTTAACTAACTCACATGACTGTATAAAAAGAGAATGTTACAGAGGCAGAGTCAGAAGCAAATATGGTCAGAGGTTCACGAATTAACAACTGCATCTAAAAATTGTAACAGTTTCAAAATGTTCCTCAATATAAAATTGAAAAGACTTTGCACATCCCATCATTTACTTGATCTACGGAGCCTCAAGTGGGCGTACATTAACCCCTTCATGACCCTGGGTATTTTCATTTTTTCATTTTAGTTTTTCGCTTCCCTCCTTCCCAGAGCCATAACTTTTTCATTTCCGTCAATATGGCCATGTGAGGGCTTATTTTTGCAGGACAAGTTGTACTTTTGAGCGACATCATTGGTTTTAGCACGTCATGTACTAGAAAAAAAGTGCGGTGAAATTGCAAAAGAAGTGCAATCCCACACTGTTTTTTTGTTTGGCTTTTTTGCTAGCTTCATTAAATGCTAAAACTGACCAACCATTATGATTCTCCAAGTCATAACGAGTTGATAGACACCAAACAGCTGACATGTCCCGGCTTTGATGCGGGTTCACCGCCGGAGCCCACATCAAAGCAGGGGATCTGACCTCGGACGTACTATTCCATCCAAGGTCAGAAAGGGGTTAAAAACAGGAGTGACTCAGTGGGCAAATCACTGCATGAGCTCATGAATACTTTGAAAAATCATTGCCTGTGAATAGAGTTAGATGTGCAATCCATAAATGCATGTGAAAGCTCTATCATACAAAAATAGAAGCCATATGGCAACATAATCCAGAAATGCTGCCATCGTCACTGGGCCAGACCAAATTTAAAATGGACTGAAGCAACATGGAAAACTTTGCTGCTTTGTGGTCAAATGAATCAATACTTGAAATTCTCTATGGAAAATATGGACACCATGTCCTTCGGGCTCAAGAGGAGAGGGACCATCCAGCTTGTTATCAGCACACAGTTTAGAAACCTGCATCTCTGAAGTGTGGAGTTGCATAAGTGCCTATGGCATGGTCAGATAACACAATGCTGAGCAGCTGAGGATTGCATAGAGGTTTTAGAACAACATATGCTTCAGCCAGACAATGTCTATTTCAGTGAAGGCCTTACATATTTTGGCAAGACAATGCTAAACCACATACTCCATCCATCATACCAGCATGGATTTGCAGAAGAAGAGTTTGGGCGTTGAACTGGCGTCCTGCAGTCCAGAGCTTTCAACAATAGAAAACATTTGGCACATCATGGAACAACCATTATTGCAACTAAAACCAAGAAGTGTTGAGCCGCTGGAACTCTACATCAGACAAAATGGGACTACATTCCTTTCCCAAAACTCCAGCATTTGATCTCCTCACTTCCCAGATGTTTACAGACTGTTGTAGAAAGAAGAGGGTATTCTGCACAATGGCAGACATGAGCCTGTCTCAACTTTTTTTTTAACATCAATTTCTAAATGAGTTAAAAAGAATCTATCAGCAGGATTAACCCTTCCAAGGTGTCTATATGGGCATGTAGGTGATAGTGGAATAAAATTAAACCTTGATATCTGTGATCTGATGTCTTATTCTGGAGAAATCTGTGCTCCTCTTATGTGTAAATAAACTGTTAAGATCTCTGGGCCGGACACTGATCTGCACGAGTGTTTGCCTCCAGAGTTATTTTAAATAAAAGGTGAAATTACCAGAGTGATGTGTAGTAGTCGCTCTCTGCTCTCCCTGTAGAGCTGTGTGTGAATATAACTGACACAACCGCAGGTTCCTCTGAGCTTCAGTTTCCAGCTCACAGGCAGCCAGTGTTGTGATAGTGCGAGAGCTGCAGCTCCTCATGTATTTGAAAGAACATAAAGTTCAGTTCTTCTCTACTGTGTTAGCTTTTTGCCATACACTGGTAATGTTTTGAGTCACCCACCAGGGCAATGAGGATACTCGGTACCGGGTCTGGTCACTCTTAAAGGGGATGTCACGGTGGCTGCGACCCGGTCTGTGGCCCTGGGCACTCACTTAAAAGGGGAAAGGTCTTTAAAGGAAATTTGGTAATAAAGTCTATTCGTGACGCCACCTGTGGTTCTCGGTCAGTGGGACCGACGCTGCATAAAGCGGTCCTCTGGGGTGGTGTTGCAGCAACATGGTGACGCTTCCCACAGGTGATGCAGGGTCCCCAGGGCTCCCAAAGTGTGTGACAAGGATGGTGTATGCTGATGAATAAGTAGAGGACACAAAGTTGTTAAGTCTTTACCTGGTTTACTGGTGGTAGTAGTCCACAGTCCAGGGTACCAGGCACAGGTGGTGATGTGGTCTGGCCAGCTCGGAGGCAAAGGTGATCTCTCTACCAGGTGAGGTCCGTAAGCCTTCCTTCTGTGCTAGTATGCAAGGTCCCTGCTGCCTGAAGCTTGCTGGCAAAGTCCTCTCACTTCTGTCCTAGAACAGGTACCCGTATGATGGGCAGCTTGAGCCGTTTTACAGGGTCTCTATCATGACCCAGGCTCCTATGGTGCTGCTTCACCTCCAGGTGTGGTGCGAGCAAATTACATACAGTTCTAAGCCCTCAGGTTCTGCTATGTGTCTTAGAGTCCCACAAAAGCCTATGGCTCCCGATACCCGATTTCTGCGCTTCGGCTCTGAGAGTGTCTGATCACAGTTCCCCTCTAAGCCCTTCTCCACTCCTGTGCTCCTTCCCTCAATTGGTTCACTGCATACAACAACCCCTCGGGTTCTAGTCCTTTCCTGGAGCTGCAGCTCAGTCCTGGCTGCATGGCTCCATTGTCTGCAGTCTGTTCCAGACTTCCTTTCTCCTCTGTGTCTCTCTCCATCTCTCCCTGGACCAACTGTCCAACTCCTCTTCCAGACCAGTATATCTAAAGCTGAGGGAAGCTCCCCTGAATCCGGGTCCTGAGCTCCCCCTCCTGGCCTGGATTTAGATTGTGTTGTGTTTAGGTGCTTACCTGGTAAAGAGAATCCTCCCTGCCTCCAAGCTTGACATTGCCCTCCCCGAAAGGAAGGCAACATCACTGTAACAACAGGTAACCTAGGGTGTTACAGTTTCCTTTCATTTAAAACAATCTCTACAGGCAGATTCTCTTGCAGATCAGTGTCCGGCTCAAAGATCTTAACAGATCATTTACATATAAGAAAAACATGAATTTCTCAGGAATGAGACATTGAATTACAGATCTCAAGGTGCCATTTCATTCACATTCCTATGATCTACATGCCCATATAGATGGCTTAGGAGGGTTGATCCTTCTGGCAGATTCCCTTTAATTTTTTCAAATGAAGTGGAAAAATATCTAACTTTCAACTTCTGATCTGCATTCTATGTTCAATTATGAATAAAATATGATTATAAGAGAATTCCAAATCATTGTATGCTTATTTTCTTAGCATTTTGCACAGCATCCCAACTTTTTTGGATTTGGGATAGTATATCAAAATATGACTCACCAATCCAGAACACCTGTTGCCATTTTTCTTCACCCCAATACTTATGTTTTTGTGTATAGTTGAGTCATTTAGGCTTGTTTCCTTGTCAAAGGTATGGTTTGGGGCCACAATTCTTCCACAAGAAATAATGCAGCAGGAAAATAAACCAAAACAAGAACTATCTAGAGTATAAAAAAGGAGTCTTAGAGAGCCCCAATCTCAACATCATCGAGTCTGTCTGGGATTCATGAAGAGACAGATGAATTTACGCAAGCCTACATCCCTAGAAGATCTGTGATTAATTCTCCAAGATGATTCTCTCTGCCAAGTTCTTCCAAAAACTGTGTGCAAGTGATGATGCTTATTAAAAAGCTAATAGTAGTCACACCAAATATTGATTTAGTTTAGAATCCCTTTTTGTTCATTCACTTTGTATTTTGTTAACTGATAAAAAAAATAAACTATTGTCATTTCTATTTTCTTAAAGCATTTTTACTTGGCAGTATTTTTTCTAAAATGTTTGCACAGTACTTTATATTTAACCCAGAGCTGGATTTACAGCTACAATGCTCAGTTATGCAATATAAAGTTCTTTATACTGGTTATGTTTGTGAATGTGTGCTACATGGAAGCAGGACAGTAGGATTCTCTCATATTTTTGTGTACTATGAGAGGGAGATATCATAGTACCTTGTTTCCATGCACTGACTCAGAGAACTGTAAATTAGATATAGAACCTGCAGATACATGAACAATGTAGGATGCAAGTTATGTAATAGTGAGACATAGCATTATTCTTCAAGTACAGACATGACAGCTAAAATTCACTTGGAGCTAAAGGCACTTTAACCTTTTTTCACTTTCTTACTGGAAATTCCATAGGAACACCTCTTGCAGGAGGAATAATTGTTTTCTCACATTTTTTACAATGTGCTACTGTTGCGTCCTTTATGTAGTTGATTGAGATGACAGAAGCATAAAGAAACACTCCTGATTATTCCTCGGGAAGGTGGTTCACCATAATACAGCCCCATGAACACCCTTCTGTAATTAGATATTTGCATACACATCAATCACCTTTAAAACCTGTATATGTTTCATAATTTAAGAGTTGTCACATTCATGTCTTGGTTGAAGCAATGCTGCCGAAACATTCCAGCCTGAATCATTTATGGCTACCTGCCCCCAGACTGTGACCTCAATCAGCCCATTACTAAACCTAGGTAGCTGGTACCATGGGCATTTATTTGTGGCGGCCTTCCATTCCTCATCCATCATTTATTCTGTCCATCACTCTTCATCTATCATGCATCCTTCAGCTGACAATGTACAGTGAGCATAAGTCTGGTGACCTTTTTCTAGAGGTTTAAACTGCTCAGGGTCATAGAAAAAACTTCCAGGGGCATTATGTGAATACATAGAATTCATATCTAAACCAAGTGAAACTGAAGCTATCAAAAATGGAAAGAATATAATGAGACACTAAAGGAATCTCTCATTATTTTTACAGGCAGTGATTGAAAACGGAACTTCAGCTTCCATGTTCTCTGTTAGTGTGACAGAGAGGAGGGAGTAATTCATGGCGGCAATAAGGTATGAAATACGAAATGATTGCACCCTAAAAATAATCATTAATGGAGACATAGCTATGGGAGGAGCAGATAAATAATGAGTATTATGTCATCCAGACATTTTCTATGAATCATTAAGACCTTTTCTGCTAAACATTGGAGGAAAGTTGTTGTTTCTTCACAGTCTTGGTAGTTTTTGGTCTTCTAGCTTCAAGCAGTTATTGCTGTACGGTAATGTCTGCCCTAATAAATGCCCTTAATGTTCTGTCCAGCTTTGTCATGGAGATACAGTCGCCATTCTGGACATTATGTGAATACACACTCAGACATACAAGTAATATACAGTATGTCATGCAATTCAGTACAATCTCATGTCATCCAGTAAAAAAATGTATTAGATAAATGAAGCTCCTGCCTGACAGATGGCATCCGTCATAGCAATCCAGTAAAGAAAAAACAAAAGCAATGTTACCAAAAACATTTATTATGCACGGAAGCCTGTGGATGCAGTATGGCCAACAGTTGGCATCCGTCAGAAGCAGGAAAAGAAGTATTTATTATTATATACTTATTAACGTGGGGGCCTCCGAGTGTCCTGTGGCCAAAGTTTGGCTTCTCTCAAGGTGTCCGTTGAACATATACAGAATTTTGTTTTGTCTTTCGCAAAACATCTTGGGGATCAGTTTAGAAAGAAGAAACAGATCTGTAGATTACACTAAATTGTAAATTTAGCTTGCAGCCATTTCTGTAATCGGCATAGCTAATCACATTACAGCCATCATCAATGTCAGGCAGAACACTGATGATGATATCTTCTGTCATTTGTATAATTGGACATCACACATGCTGCACTCATCACCTACTCTGGATTATTTGCTACAGAAGGAACGGTAAAAAATTGAAACAAAATTTTTTTTTTTAAAAAAAAGGTGTTTTTTTGTTTACCAATAACCAATGAAACCCCCAATGTTACAGGCTCCATTGTGCAATGATGGGTTGTACAAATAAATAATTGGATAAGGCATAAAAAGATAAAGATAAATGTGGTGATATTAGAGATTACTATAAAATAGATCTAAAAAACAAAATGGCATATGACAGTTCTTGGGGAGCAGCTACTGATTGCATCCTGGATTATCTATTAGTTTATAAATGCTCTGTTTTCTGCCAAGACCACGAAGCTTGTGGTTGACCCCTTTTCAATCATTATACATCGATATTATATTATTATTATAGGTATGTATGGATCCAGACAACATACAATGCAGCATTCTACAGTCAGACTATTTCAGCATAGAAGTATTGAACATTTCTTCTACTGCAGTTTCCATTTTTGCCAGTAGTGGGCACTGTTCTTCCACTTTTCAACGCTACAATCTAATACTGTAAAAATGACGAGGAAATTACATTTTCCACTTAATTCAACGCAACACAAATCTTTTCCATCTCGAAAATTGCAAATTGTTTTCCTTATTCCTACATTTATACCTAGCATTTTATTATTCCAACAAGTTTCATCAGTAGAGCACATGTAGCATTTCAAGAAAGTAACGTCACTTCCATAAATCAAGCCTGGTTATAAAACTTCTATGGAAGGGGAACTTAAACCATATAATATGTAACTACTTTCACAAAACAAGCGGACATCTTTATCATCATGCACCCAGCACATATAGTATTAGAGTAGATACACACTCTCCAGATTTCATGAAGAACATTCTGTAATATTGTGAGATAATGATGAAGGTTTGGGTGGAGCGGCCATATTGCTGTTTCAATAAGTAGCGATGCTCAAACACTGTTTACATCTTTACTCATGTCGGGTTATTTATTATTATGCATTGCTTATATAGCGCTATCATATTCCGCAGCGCTTTACAGACATTATCATCACTGTCCCCATTGGGGCTCACTATCTAGAATCCCTATCAGTATGTCTTTGAAGTGTGGGTGTGTGGGGGTTATCACTTCAGGGTTTCACCACCACATGAGACTTTTGTACTATTCACCACCTGACAGTACAATAGTAATGGCGTCTTTCCTGACGGCATCTGTCTCACAGGGGATATTTGCGTCCCCCCTCACCATCTCACACAATGGTAATAGTTTACACAGCATGGAGTGCTGAGTGGGGTGTGCTAAATTCTTAGGGGTGCAGCGTTTCAGAAGAAAAAAAAAGAAAGTCACACTTTCTTTTTATTTTATTTTCAAATTTTGGCACCACTTTGTACATGGCACCTATAGATTCTTGGCACCTATAGAGTTGGATTCTTTGGTGCAATGCAGAGTGCTGAGGCCTACAGGACGTCCAAGTCTTGGCACAGTTTTTTTTTGCAGTGTAGTGCGGTGGGGGGATAAAGGTGGCATTATTTCCTTGTTTGGTGGGGTCACTCAGAGGCATCATTACTATTTAAGGGGGCAATAAAGGGGAATTAATATTTTCTAAAAAGGTGCACTCTATGGCAATTATTTGTTTTACGAAGGCACTTGGGGCATCATTATTGGGTTAGAGGGTGCGATGCTCGTCTTGCCCCAGTGGTAGTTTGCTCCCCAACACAATATCTTAGTTCGCTATTCGGCTTAGTTTATCCTTTACCATTGTTCTTGGATTGTATCTTTATTTTCCCTGTCCTTTCACATTTCCTTTTATGTAATGCTTTTATGAATGTATTGATTTCCTCTGCAGGTTATGGTAAAATTGAGTTTATTTTGTACAGTGGCTGACTTCAGGGAATAAAACGGAGACGAAATGTAATCTTATTTTAATTGATTAGTTCCATATCTCAATATCTTAAAATCATCACTGATATATTTTCCACACTTCTGTTGATACTAATTAATTTGGGCTTCTCACGTATAAGTCTCACTTTGTGTGTAGTAAGAGATAAGGCTAGCATCAAGTACCAGAGCGCTAGCAAAGCTGTCTTAGCTATGGCAAGTGCAGGGGCACGTTGGTAGTGTATGTCCTGTGCCATTTACCGTGGGCCATGTCTGGTTGCATCTCTCCTATGTACAGTACAGAACCTAGAAAAGCCTCACAAAATACTGACATCCTATAATATATATATGTTTTAAAGCTGCAGTAGCATCATATGCAGTGAAGAGGCAGTGACCCACAAATTCAAACACAAAAGTCTCTTTAACCCCTTCACCCCCAAGGGTGGTTTGCACGTTATGGACCGGGCCAATTTTTACAATTCTGACCACTGTCCCTTTATGAGGTTATAACTCTGGAACGCTTCAACGGATCCTGGTGATTCTGACATTGTTTTCTCATGACATATTGTACTTCATGATAGTGGTAAAATTTCTTTGATATTACCTGCGTTTATTTGTGAAAAAAATGGAAATTTGGTGAAAATTTTGAAAATTTCGCAATTTTCCATATTTGAATTTTTATGCAATTAAATCACAGTGATATGTCACACAAAATACTTAATAAGTAACATTTCCCACATGTCTACTTTACATCAGCATCATTTTGGAACCAAATTTTTTTTTTGTTAGGGAGTTATAAGGGTTAAAAGTTGACCAGCAATTTCTCATTTTTACAACACCATTTTTTTTTAGGGACCACATCTCATTTGAAGTCATTTTGAGGGGTTTATATGATAGAAAATACCCAAGTGTGACACCATTCTAAAAACTGCACCCCTCAAGGTGCTCAAAACCACATTAAAAAAGTTTATTAACCCTTCAGGTGTTTCACAGGAATTTTTGGAATATTTAAATAAAAATGAACATTTAACTTTTTTTCACACAAAATTTAATTCAGCTCCAATTTGTTTTATTTTACCAAGGGTAACAGGAGAAAATGGACCCCAAAAGATGTTATACAATTTGTCCTGAGTACGCCAATACCCCATATGTGGGGGTAAACCACTGTTTGGGCGCATGACAGAGCTCGGAAGCGAAGGAGCGCCATTTGACTTTTCAATGCAAAATTGACTGGAATTGAGATGGGACGCCATGTTGCGTTTGGAGAGCCACTGATGTGCCTAAACATTGAAACCCCCCACAAGTGACACCATTTTGGAAAGTAGACCCCCTAAGGAACTTATCTAGAGGTGTGGTGAGCACTTTGACCCACCAAGTGCTTCACAGAAGTTTATAATGCAGAACCGTAAAAATAAAAAATCATATTTTTTCACAAAAATGATCTTTTCGCCCCCAATTTTTTATTTTCCCAAGGGTAAGAGAAGAAATTAGACCCCAAAGGTTGTTGTACAATTTGTCCTGAGTACGCTGATACCCCATATGTGGGGGTAAACCACTGTTTGGGCGCATGGGAGAGCTCGGAAGGGAAGGAGCGCCGTTTGACTTTTCACTGCAAAATTGACAGGAATTGAGATGGGACGCCATGTTGCGTTTGGAGAGCCACTGATGTGCCTAAACATTGAAACCCCCCACAAGTGACACCATTTTGGAAAGTAGACCCCCTAAGGAACTTATCTAGATGTGTGGTGAGCACTTTGACCCACCAAGTGCTTCACAGAAGTTTATAATGCAGGACCGTAAAAATAAAAAATCATATTTTTTCACAAAAATGATCTTTTCGCCCCCAATTTTTTATTTTCCCAAGGGTAAGAGAAGAAATTGGACCACAAAAGTTGTTGTGCAATTTGTCCTGAGTACGCTGATACCCCATATGTGGGGGTAAACCACTGTTTGGGCGCATGGGAGAGCTCGGAAGGGAAGGAGCGCCGTTTGACTTTTCACTGCAAAATTGACAGGAATTGAGATGGGACGCCATGTTGCGTTTGGAGAGCCACTGATGTGCCTAAACATTGAAACCCCCCCACAAGTGACACCATTTTAGAAAGTAGACCCCATAAGGAACTTATCTAGAGGTGTGTGAGCACTTTGACCCACCAAGTGCTTCACAGAAGTTTATTATGCAGAGCCGTAAAAATAAAACACAAATTTTTTCCCACAAAAATTATATTTTAGCCCCCAGTTTTGTATTTTCCCGAGGGTAACAGGAGAAATTGGACCCAAAAAGTTGTTGTCCAATTTGTCCTGAGTACGCTGATACCCCATATGTGGGGGGGAACCACCGTTTAAGCGCATGGGAGGGCTCGGAAGGGATGGAGCGCCATTTGGAATGCAGACTTAGATGGAATGGTCTGCAGGCGTCACATTGCGTTTGCAGAGCCCCTAATGTACCTAAACAGTAAAAAAAACCCACAAGTGACACCATTTTGGAAAGTAGACCCCCTAAGGAACTCATCTAGATGTGTTGTGAGAGATTTGAACCCCTAAGTGTTTCACTACAGTTTATAACGCAGAGCCGTGCAAATAAAAAATATTTTTTTTCCCACAAAAATAATTTT